>NC_050190.1:29574493-29689493 GCF_008315115.2 Sander lucioperca | reverse complement strand
CGAGCTACTGTATGAGCGCTGCGGCCGTTCTTGTGCGTACTATGAAATCCTACAGGCACCACTGAGAGATACGCATTATCAAAAAAGCTTTAGTAAGAACGTACTGCACACGTTAGATGGGTGTGAGGTGATAGATTGCCTCCAGTTTAACTTGAAATCAGCTCCGTAATACGCAATATGCCCCCAGCGGACGTCGTACTACACCGTTGAAAAGCTTCGGAAGTGACTGACAAAAATGGCGGAGAGACTAGAAGGACTGATAAGAGTCTGAATGGACGATTCTCTATGACCTCTCTTATACAGATATAAATAGAAAGGCTGCTGCGTGGAGAAAAGTTGCCCAGGACGTTGACATGTCACGTCGGTTAAATGTGATATAGCGGTATAATGTCAATAGTTCGATGTCTGTTGCTAGCTAACCAATTAGCATTAGCAGGTTTGTTTATCCGTACCATAGCAACTAGGGGTGGAACGGTACACTGAAGTCACGGTTCGGTTCATACCTCGGTTCAGACATCACGGTTCGGTACAATGGAGGGAAAAGCATAACAAAAATGCAGAAGGCATTTTTTTTTATTGTGCATGTCTCAGGCTGTACCACCTAGTGTCCTCCAGTCTCTCCCCTGAGCTAGCTGCAACAGCCTGAAGTGTATAAAGTAAGATGTAAACAGTAAACAATAAGTAGGCTACCCCACATCATCTCCAGACTCCATCTGGAACTTGTAAACAAAATAAGACAATCAAGCTAGTAGTGTGATATGGCAGCCAAGCGCTGCTCTCATATGTGAATGCACAGAGCAGGGGAGTTAAAAGAGCAGCTTCTTACACAGAGCAGTTGGCTAATTGTGGTGTTAGCTTCACTCGCTAACAGCGGAGCTAGCAGCAAACAGCGAAGCTAACGGCGGAGCTAACAGCTAACGGCGGAGCTAAAAGCGGAGCTAACAGCAGAGCAAACAGCGAAGCAAATGGGCCTGGAAGCTATTTGTGGTCGAGGCAAGAAGGGATACAGCTACAGTACATCTGTGTTTGGTTGTATATGGAAGGGACTAGTTTGCTTCATGTGGACTCACTCATTGACATATATATAGGACTCACTGGACCGACTGGACATGTAGGCGGAGCTTGGGAGCTTTAGAGCTAAGGCAGGGCTACAGATTAGGTGTCCCTAAGAAACACATATGTAACAGTAGTTCCACATTACATGAATTCATTTGCACGCGAGTTTTATTTATTTTTATACCGTGTAAATTCATGTACCGAACCGAGACGGCCGTACCGTTTCGGTTCAATACGAATACATGTACCGTTCCACCCCTAATAGCAACGCTAACTTCCGCTGGAATTGTCGGACAGGAACCGTCTGTAGCCTTTCGCAAGAGTTAAAATTTTTTGAATGCATCCGGATAACCAACTGACACGATTTTTTTTTCGCACCGATTTTTTTTCCGTACCGCACTCGTTCGGACCCATTCGCATGCGGTCTGCGAATCTCCATAGGAAATGAATGACTTCCGGTCATTTCGAAGCCGTATCGGAGCTGTTTTCAACTGTCAGTGGGGAAGGCGGCGTAAAGCCAGAGCATTTTATCTCCAGTGACGACAACTTTAAATCCTTAAAACACTTGAAAGCAAACAATGCTTAATTCTGAAGTTTAGACATGAGTCTGAAAGTGAGAGAATAGTTGATAGTTTCATTAGTCAGCCTTTAACTCACCTACATATTCATCCATGTTGAAGGTCTTCACATATTTGAATGAAATATCTCCACTTCTGTAGAATTCAATTAACTTCTTGTAACAGCCATAGGGAGTACTCCCTGGAAGAAATGGGACACATTAATATACGTTCCGCTTAATGTTGATAAAGTTACAGAAATAGTTTGTCTGTGTCAGTATTGTCTGTGTGAATGGTGCTCACCTGTAGGTAGGCCCAGAGTGAAGTATCTTTCAGCGGAGGGCTTGAACTGGATGATTCTGTTGCGGATGTATTTTGCTGCCCACTCACTGGCCAGGTCATAGTCGTCCAGAATGACCAGCCTCATTGTATTGGCTTACTAAATGAGTACGAAGAATATTGACCCTTTCAATGGAATTCAATTGACAGGCAACAGTCTGGCCCCTTATTAAATTCCTGTCAGTTGATGTCATTCATTTACACTGCAACCATATACCTATTTAACAATAATACGTATACGTATGTAGCTATGCACTGCAACAGGAAAATACCTTGGGGCCATTTAGAATGATTAATTACAACTGTGAAATGTTCTATATAAAAGTTACAGCTTAAAAAACGTTAACGGTCACCAGGTTTTTTTCTGGCGCTCTGATGGAGAAAGAGTAGTAACGTTATGAGAAAATGCCATTCAAAAACTGGCAACAGAATGTGTTCTTTGCTAGGTTATCGAAGTTGTTGCAGTTCAATGCGTCAATTATTTAAAATACCTTCGCAAATATAGGTTTGGTTGGCTGTTATCTACTATCACAGTTAACATTGTCCATAAGCAGCAGGACTCTAACGTTAGTCAGTTATCAGAGGGATGTATCACTTGAGGCCGTGGCTAATGTTAGCAAGCGAAGCAACTTGAACAGAAGCGGAATGTACAGTTACGTTACTGCTGACAAGTCGGTTCATGTCACTCAGCTAAGTTAATCTGAAAGTACTAGCTAGTTAGTTAGTTAGTTGGTTAGCTTTTAACATGAACTACACAGTTCAACAGTTATATGTTTTACCTGTTAAAATGCGGAGTTTGTCAGACGAGAAGTCCGTGTTTTGTCACGTGAAAAACTGGTCAAATGATTTCACCGTGCAGAAAGTATGGAAGTCCGTTTGGGCCAAAATAACGTAATTTAAAAGATAATACATTCTAAAATTGTTAAGAATAGATTTAATGAATAAATCTTAATAGTATGACTAAATTATTGACCATGTGTAGTTAAAAAAGCCAGCTCATTAATTATTTCAGCATACATATATTAACAGTCTTTTCATGGCATTTGCCTTTTTCACGGCAGTCATTTTGACCATAGACTGTATATAAGAATGGACCAACAGATCCCGTTGCTCTGGAGGGAGACCAGTGAAGGTTAGAAGCACTTTTCCAGTGATGGCTGAGCGTTACTGCGCAGCCTCCAACTGAGAGAGACGACGTAAATGTGACGGAGCAACCTGTCTGAAAGTTGTAAGTCTTCTGGTAGCTGTGCCAAGAGAAATCTCAATCATTCCGAATATTGCAGAGACAAAGAGCGTAGGTATATGTAAGGAGATAACATAGGCACAGGCTAATTATTGCTAACTAAAATGCTAGTTAACATTAGTAATTACACTTAAACAGCTAATGTGAGATGAAACTGCCTGCGCTCTTCTCCTGTACTATACGGTAATTCCTCTACTATGCGACAGTAAGTCCTATTTTTACAAAAACATCTGCTACGGAGCCATAACGTGAGGTACAAGGTAATGGAGCCTTTTATACATTGTCGTGTTTCTTTAGAAATAAACAATGGACAAATAGAGTCTTTAAACTCTTCAGATGTAAAGTTATTCGCTGTCAAAGTAGCGCCAAAATGAATGGCAGTCAAAGGAATGCTAACGGGAGGTGATGGCTTGTTAGCATCAAAATGGCGCCATAGGAGGTTTGCGGTCCGAGGAGAAGCTCACCCCCTTGATTTTGACTTGTCATAGGAAAAACAAGATGGCGGTCGAGTAAGTACGTTATTGCTGAACTCCTGCACAAAAGTTTTATTTCGGTGGAAAACTAAGAAATACGATATCCTTACATTGTCGGACTGGTGTACTTGTGGAAACAACCATATGTCATCCTGTGACAGAAAAAGAATGAACAAGAGTAAGAAGAACGTTGTTCCTGAAGTACAGGCAGGTAACGCTAGTGATGGGCAATGAAGCTTTGGTGAAGCATTGAACCACTTAGAAGAATTGTTTTGAAAATGGGTTCATTACTCAAAGCTTCAGTAACAGCGACCTCGCCTGGTGAAGTGCCAAGGCTGCATCTAAATTATCCTGGCAAGATAGTGGACAGGAGGCTTTTAGACTAGTGACACACACACACACACACACACACACACACACACACACACACACACACGGTGCACATGTATACTAAGCATGGGATATCATTCTTTTCACAAATAAAGATTGATGAATTTGTGTATTGTGTTATTGGGTATTGGGGAGAAAGTGCTTGGGAAACAGAGGATTTGCTGGGAAAATATGGCACAAGTTGGGTGTGCTTGTGTAACTATGGCCAGGGGGTATGTGGGATAGGGAACACTCAAAGTTTTTTATTAAGGAACATTATTTTTTCCACACTTTTTAGACTGAGCTGAGTTTCTTTTTCTGCTCACAACCTCTCCACATTTAGAGAAAATTCGTTCAGAGGGAACGGACGACGCCAGCTGACCCTTTTATCCAAAGCACCCATGCATACATAACATACCTTATCAGGAGCAATCAGAATAAAGTTTTCCCACGTCAGAACGACCTCTCTTCCTAGATGCTTCCATAGTAGGTTAATGAAAATAAATCGATACAAACAAACTAATCCTTGTCACTGTAGAGCAGGGGTCTCAAACTCAATTTACCTGGGGGCCGTTCGAGGCAGAGTGTGGGTCAGGCTGGGCCGCGTCTTCAAGAAGTATTCAACAAAAGTATTCTTTGTTTGCTTTCTTAAATAAATCTTGTTGCCTCAATAGACATTTTTTAAGACCCGGTTCTTTCTCTCATCTCCCTGGTATTTTGTATACTCCTCAGCATGTCTAGTTGAGTAATGATGTCTGATGTCATATTCCTTGTAGGCTACACCGCAACTTTCTCTGTGCATATGAGACATGTAGAGGTGCTCCTGTGCTCGATAGAAAAAATATTCCGTCTCCCACTTTCACTGAAATTGCCTGTGCTCGTCGCCAACCTTTCTCTTCACGGCACGTTTTGAGAGAGACATGACTGGAACTGGGTGAAGGCAGATATTTTCCGTCACTCTGGAACACGTTTCAACCAAGTGACTAACGTTGATGCTTCCCCAGGTACTTCACGGTTGGCTAGCTTGACAACCGTTGACAACAAACGCCGCAGTCACAAGACTAGCTATGGTAGCCCGTAAGTGCTAAACAAATAAAATAAAAGCGTGGCAAGCGTGGCAAGCGCGGCACACGCAACGACTCAGCAAAAAGGTGCGTTTCAGAACAACGCGCGGGCTGCACTGACACTAAACTTTGATGTCAAGTAGGGGGGCCACAAAATATCAGCCCGCGGGCCTCAATTGGCCCCCGGGCCGCGAGTTTGAGACCCCTGCTGTAGAGGCTACTACGAACCAAACACAATGTTGTGCATTAAAGTCATTAAAGCACGGATCGAAGCTTCAGTGTCAGAGTGCCATCACTAGGTAACGCTCTGATAGTCTCGTGCCACGACTATGCTAGCACTATATCGACGGTAGAAGTCTCCATGTCAGATTTCCCCCCTCTTCCTGTGACTCTGTGTTATTCCCCAGCTGCAAAAAAGGCTCTCTATGTAACTAAACTCGACTCAACACCCCAGGATAACGTCGTTATCTCTACCCTCTCTCAGCTTAAGGAGCAGGCTGACTCCATAAAAATGTTGGTGAGTGAAAACTCCAAGAAAATTGATAGAAATGTGCTGAAAATTGGAGGGCTGAAGAAAACTCTAGACTTTGCTTGTAGTGAATTAAGAACAGAAAGTAAAGAGTGTTGATGGTCGTCTTAAAGAGGAAGAAATAAAAACATAGATGGCCACCTGCGCGTGATAGCGGTAGAAATACATACTTTAAGCTTTTCATGGAAAGATATGATTTAACTGACATATGGAGAATTGAAATCCCAGATGTTTTATCCTTCACCTGGAGTAACAAAGACAAAACTAGGCTTTCCCGTATAGACTTTTGGCTAGTGTCTAAAAGTATTAAAGATGTGTCAGTAAACATTCTTCCCTGCCCCTTAAGCGATCATAAAGCAATTTCTATAAAATGATTTCCCTCAGATGGTTGCAAAGCCAATTATTGGAAATGAAATAACTCTCTTCTTAAAGTTGAGGAGGTTAAACAGAAAATCCCACAGTTGATAAAACACTTTTTTCACAAAGCTGAGATGGAAAAATCCTTTAGTGTTAATTGGGAGTTATTGTTGTTAGTTATGAATCAGCCAAATATTTTAGGAAGCTTGGTAGCAATCTTGCTAAAATGAGGAAATTAGAGGAACAAAAAGTTATCACACGTATATCTGTCTTGTCTCAAATATCACCAGATGCTTTAACAGAGGAGGAAAAAATAGAAATGTTTAATTTACAAGAGAACCTGGATACAATATATAAGAGGAAGGCGGAAGAAGCTTTTATAAGGTTTCGGAAGCAGTGGTTAGAAGGAGGAGAACAGAATTCTTAATATTTCTTCAAACTGGAAAAGTACCATGCAAAAGTTCATACCATTAAAAACATTGAGAACTCTATAACTGATGATCAACAGTTAATATCTAACTTTTGCGCCTTTTACTTTTACAAAAAGCTATATACCTCAGAATATTCAGAAAACGATGCCTTTATATTCCTCAACTCTCTACATATCACCCCTCAACTCGACAACTCAGAAAGGGATCTCCCTGATCTCCCTTTAACCCTGGCAGATGTCAGTGAGTGTTTGGAACTTTTAAAAGACAAGTCCCCGGGGACAGACGGTTTATCGTCGGAATTTTATAAACTGTTTTCCCAGCAGATGGCGCCCTTCTTATTGCAGGTATTTAATGAAAGCATATCAACCAATACCTTACCTTGGAGTATGACTCAAGGTCTGATTACTTTAATCCCTAAACCACGCAAGGATTTACTTTATATTGATAACTGGCGTCCAATTTGTCTTTTAAATAATGATTATAAAATGTTGGCCTTGATCTTTGCTAGAAGAATAAAAAAAGTGTTAAACTCTATAATTGATGAAACACAATCAGGATTTATGCCCAATAGGAATATCTCCAACAACATTAGACTAGTCTTAGATCTAGTTGACTATTCATATTTAATTTCAGACGACGGCTTCGTGTTTTTCTTAGACTTTTTCAAGGCTTTTGATACCGTCGAGCATCATTTTCTCTATTATTCACTTAAGAAGTTTGGCTTTGGGGATTTCTTTTGTAATGCGATCAAAACTCTCTACAATAATGCAAATTGCTCCCTTAAACTTAAAAATGGGTCCTCGCCCAGATTTGAAATTAAATGTGGAATTCGGCAGGGATGCCCTATATCTCCCTACCTTTTTTTGCTTGCAGCCCAACTTTTATGTGAACATATTAAATGTAGTCAATTGCAGGGTATTTCCATCGCTGATAAGACAATTATTTCAAGTCAACTGGCAGATGACACAACACTCTAGTTCCTCTAGCAATTTCTATAATAGAAGTCTTCAGTAAAGCTTCTGGTCTCCGTTTAAATCTTAAAAAATGTGAATTACTAGCACTTAAAGATTGTGATGTTGATTTGATCGCTAATATTCCTGTGAAAAACAGGATTCATTATTTAGGGCTTGTTATTGATAAAAATGAACTCCAAAGATGCAAGAATAATTTCACTCCCATTGTTGAAAAAACAAGAAAGAAATTCAACCTTTGGCTTTTACGTGACTTATCATTAAAAGGCAGGATTCTACTCTCGAAGGCTGAAGGAATATCAAGATTAACATACGCTGCACTGTCTTTATATGTAGATCAACAAATGTGTAAAACTATAGACAAAGTTCTATATGATTTTGTGTGGAAAAACCGCAATCACTATCTGAGAAAGTCTGTTTTAATGAATGAGTACAGTAAGGGTGGCCTCAGTTTCCTAGACTTTACTTCCTTAAATAACACTTTCAAAATTAATTGGATTAAATGTTAACTTAAATTGTCCAACCTCCTTATGGAATTTTATTCCCCATTATGTTTTTTCCTCAGTTGGTGGACACATTCCTCTTAAACTTTCTTCATTCCATAAACAAATGCTGCTGGCTTGGTCTTTAATTTACAAGCATCATTTTACTCCTTACTTAGGTCTTATATTTGGAACAACTGATATATTTTGTATAAAAACAAATCAATTTTCTTTCAGCAGTGGGTTGACAACAACATATTGTTATAAGTCAATTACTCAACCAGCATGGTCAGCTTTATAACTATGTTGAGTTTATTCATCACTACGGCATCCCTGTCTCTCCGAAGGAATTCTCTATTGTTTTTGATGCAATACCTTCAGCTGTCGTTGCACTCTTAAAGATTTTAATGGAGTTGGTGATCACCAGGGTTCAAAATTAACATTTTTGTCTACCAGACAAATGGTTACTGAATGTTCAATGTTACCAGCCACGCAATAGTTTACCTGTTTTTTTGGCTGGTAAGTGAAGCAAATCTACTAGCCACTTGCATATTATACCAGCATTTGGCTGGTATATGGTGCTAATTTTGAACCCTGGTGATCACCATATAATGTTAAATGTGAAAGAAACAATTGTTGGGAATATTTTCACTACAAGCTAAAAGTAAGAATAAGGCAACTCGTCAACTCTTTCAACAAGATGTTAAGAGTACACCTGCCGCTTTATCGTACTGGTCTTCATATGTTGAAGAGATTTGTTGGGAAAAGTTTTTCTTAACCAACAAAGTTAAAGAGATCTCTTTCAAAATGCTCCACAGATTTTACCCAACTAACCATTATCTACAGAAAATGAAAAAAGACATTGATATCAGCTGTACTTTTTGTGGAGAACTAAATGAAACTATTGGTACTAATGGTACATTTATTTGGGTCTTGCCAATATACCAAGAAACTTTGGAGCAGATTATCACATTTTATTGCTGTTCATATCTACCCTCAATTCACATTACTTTGGGAAAATGTATTGTTTGGATTCACTCAATATGATAGAAAGAGTATTATGTGATAAATTTAATAATTATTTTAACCAAATTTTATTTACGCAAGTCAAAGTTTTTGGAAAAAAGCCATGCTTTCTGGAGCTGGCTGCCAATATTAAACATTTTTTTTTCATTTCTGACTGTACATACAAAAAAGCTGTTAGATCATATGACTTTTGTAAGCTTTACAAAATATTTGTATGAAGTTTTTTTGCTTAGTTTTTTTTTTTTTTCCTTTAGTAACCCTCTGGCTCGTTTAGAACGTAGACTGTTAAGACGTACAGAAGATGTTGCTTCCTACTGTATGTCCACATTCTTCAATAAAGGGTTCTCCATAGAGGTCTCTCAATCGACTTTTTGATGTCGTAAAGTTGCGTGGCATCACGGGAGTTGTTTTTATTTCTTTGCTTTGTAAAAATTAGGCAGCACTTTAGGTACCCAAGGTTGTACATAGATAGGCAGGTATAGGACCAGCATGCACCTGGGAGGGTCTGTGTTTTTCTAACCAGAAAGATGCAGCATAAACCACAATTTCTTTGTTCTGTTTGATCCCTTACAATGGATAAATAAACTTAAGAAACACAGATTTTGTATGGGCTTCTTTTGCCTGCGTACGTTACATCCATATTGTACATCAATGGCCTTCTGATATAAAGTTTGATTTATAGACAAATAGCCACTATGGCCAGTTTTAGTCAATAACAAATATATACCTCACAAATAAAGTACATCATCACAATAATGCAATAGTCAAGAAATAACTACTTTGCATTTTTCGTTACTAGTTGAAAACATCCAGTAATATCATATAGAACACTGTGAAAGAGGATATTCTGCAGAGTACTTTTACTTTTGAGTACATTTTGTCTTCTGCAGTGGATTTTAAGTGACATTTCTTACTTGTAATGGATTATCTACATTGTCCTTGTTACTTCATTCGACTTAAGATAAAAGCAATAACACAATGTAGATTTATTTCTTTTAACCTCTGTTGATCAGTGTCCTGCTTTTATCTACATGCTGTAGTTATCCTGCAGCATTATCAATGGACCTTTGGCCAATATTCGCTTTTTTCCCTCCTTTCTATCAGCAGAATATTTCCCGGTTAACACTTTGAAACATGGTGACCAATTGATAAATTCCATTTTAAAATTATGGTTACAACTCGCCTAATAATCCCAAAAAAATAATCAGGAATGGTCTAAATGAATAGCCTTAGGCCAACAATATACACACATAAAATATACACAACAAGCAACATAGTTGGGTTTAAAATTTAATCTTGTAACATACTGTTAAAGAGAGAAGATCTACAATGCAAATTTCAATGTATTAAGAGTCTATGTTTGGAAACAGTTGTTTCTATCTGGGATGTGGAGTGAAACTCGGAGAGGTAGAAGAGTGAATGTAAAACTTGTTCCATACTCTTCTCTGCAGCAGAACGTAATAATGATGGTCCCAGGTTGTCAACGAAGACAGGGAGACATGGGTGCACGAGGTATGACACTGTTAAAATGTCCACATTATTCTTTCTTCTTGTAGTCCTCCAAGTGGGCCAGGATCCATCCAGATGGTCCCAGAATGGCCAGGGAGAACATGCTCAGTCCAATGATCGTTTCCTGGAACAGACGGAGCAGAGATTCAGTCAGCTGACAGCCAATCGGCATCTTCACCGATACATGAAACGAGATCAATTCCTCACGCCTTGTAGAGTGTGTCAAAGGCTATGTTTAACCGGCTGACCCAATTTTGAAAGCAATCCTCATGTCATTTTTCTTATATTGATTTTTTCGCGGGCAACGTTAGCGAAGCGGCTTCAGAATAGCCCGCCGGTAGGCTGAGCCTGTGGAAGCTTTTAAAATGCACCTGAAGACCCACTTTTATTCTCTGGCTTTTAATTGTGTTCAGCTTCTTTTGCTTTTCTTTTTCTTTTTTAAATCTGATTTCCTGGGTTTTAATTTGGGTTTAAAAATGTTTCTATTTAAATCTTGTTTAATTTCCACAACATCTATGTATCTCTTCATTTTGGGTCTTGTTTTAACAATTTTATCATGTGAAGCACTTTGTGACTTTGTCTGTAAAAAGGTGCTATATCAAATACACTTGTGTGTATATGTCTTATGCTTATATACACACACACACACACACACACACACACACACACACAGGTTTCTGTCTTT
Source organism: Sander lucioperca (assembly GCF_008315115.2). NCBI lineage: Eukaryota > Metazoa > Chordata > Actinopteri > Perciformes > Percidae > Sander > Sander lucioperca. Next base: position 29,678,402 of record NC_050190.1, on the reverse strand, counting down.
GTGAAGCACTTTGGTGACAACTGCCCCAAGGCAGTGTATTTGGGCCGCCCACCCAAAATCCTTTAACATAAGCTGCGTTTGAAACCGTTCCCTATCACGGAAATAGTGCACTATGTAGTGTGTTCGCCATTTCGTAGTGGTGTTGGAATTCTCCACGGTAAATTTCATTCACTATATAATCCACTATAAAATACCCACAATGCATTGCTAATACGATGTACCCTACATTTTACCAAGGGGGTAAGCCTCTCTCCACAACCCGTAGATCCTATGGCGCCATTTTGATGCTATCAAGCCATCACCCCCCGTTAGCGTTCCATTGACTGCCATTCATTTTGACGTCACTTTGACAGAGAATAACTTTACATCTGAAGAGTTTAAAGACTCTATTTGTCCATTGTTTATTTCTAAAGAAACACGACAATGTATAAAAGGCTCCATTACCTTGTACCTCACGTTATGGCTCCGTAGCAGACGTTTTTATAAAAATAGGATAACGATTGTGTCATAACCACAGGACTTACTGTCTCATAGTAGAGGAATTACCGTATAGTACAGGAGAAGCTCGCAGGCAGTTTGGACTTCCATTAGCTGCTTAAGTGTAATTACTAATGTTAACTATCATTTTAGTGATCAATAATTAGCCTGTGTCTATGTTATCTCCTTACATATACCTACGCTCTCCGTCTCTGCTAGATTGGGAATGATTGAGATTTCTCTTGGCACAGCTACCAGAAGACTTCCAACTTTCAGACAGGCTGCTCATGTCACATCTACGTCGTCTCTCTCAGTTGGAGGCTGCTCAGTAACGCTCGGCGCTCACCGGAAAAGTATTTCTAATATCCTTCACTGGTCTCCGTCCAGAGCAACGGGATCTGTTGGTCCATTTCTTTTACTGTCTATTTTACTCATGTATACCACAATGCAACGCAGTCTTGTGAAACATACATACAACCTTTTACTATTCTCCTGAGTGCTGTGTTTGTTTCAGGGACGTATTAGAAGTATTTTAGGTTCCGTTTGTTTACATGATGCTGGGCGCGCGCGCCCGTCACACAAACAACGTGCGCGTCTCCCGACGCAAGTCACGCAACGATGGGTTTTCAGTGAGTGTCCGAAATCTCGTTTGGTCGTTCCCTACATAGTTCACTATTTAATAAACACTACATAGGGAATAGTGAGTGAGTGAATGAGGGAGCGGTTTCGAACACAGCTGTAGTTTTGCATTCGCTTCTCTGCTTTTAACTGCGCCGATCGTGGCATGGTGTCGTTCAGCCATGTACGCAGTCCCATCAGTCATTCCTCTGAGAGCAGAGGAGCTGAACTTGCATTATACTCATACACTTGCATGCAAGGTGCATTCTTTAATAAACATGTGTCGCCGTCCCACGAGAGACTACAACTACAGTAGAATAGCGATGTGCCATCGATTCACCTCCCAAACAAACAAGCACATAGGCTACACCATCTCAAAACACGCAGCTCTGTCTCACACACACGCAGAGAACTGCATGCTACATTTTGGGTAAATCAGTACGCACTGCTAGTAGAGCTGCACGATAGGAGGAAAAATTGTAGGGCTGCTCCCTCTTAGTCGATTAGTCGACTAATCGGTCGTTTTGGTCTTAGTCAACTAAGATTTCTTTAGTCGATTAGTCATGTTTTATGCTTTTTTCATGCTGAATGACCAAGAATTTCCAAGAAGCGTACGAGCACATCTCTGGTAAACAAGAATTAAAGTGGTGCTTTTGCATCACTCTTTGTGGAGATTCTCAGACTTACAGATCTGTCGATTAAATCAACTAATCGATACAATTGAATGAGTGTTAGTCGACTAAGAATTTCGATCAATTCAATTTCAATCGAGCACAGCCCTAAAAAATTGTGCAGCCCTAACTGCTGGTATGCTAGGGGGTTTCAAAAACGACTTACAGTATATAAACAGTAAAGTTGTCAGGTGGTAGTAAATGTAAAGTGTTAGTTTCAGTTTGTCCATGAATAAATGCTGCAGCTCCTCAAGACCAACATTTGAGGCTGTGGTTCATAATTGTCATGCGTTTATTAATGCTAGGGCTGAAACGATTCTCAAATAACTCGATTAATTCGATTACAAAAATTCCTTGAAGCAAAATTCTTTGCCTCGAAGCTTCGTTAAATCAACGTAATTAAGGTTGTACGGCTCACTGTGTTTCTGCACGGAGGATTATTACTAGCGCACAACACGTTGGCGCTTCTGTGGACACAAGACTGACGGCCCAGATTACAAATGAAGGAAGATGAAAATAGCGAGGGCCTAAGAGAAGAGACAGGCGAGAGAAAACGACAAAAAGTTTGGGATCATTTTAAGCTGCAAACATGCTGCTACATCATCTTCGTAGAAAACATTCAGTCTACTCATCCATTCCACGGAGCGACCCCGACACAAGGTAATAAACGTCTGCTGCTCTCGTCCACCGCGCTGTTTTTTTTTAACTGAACAGGGATCAGCAGTCACCCCGATCACCTTAATCCAATCATTTACGTTATTACAAGGCCTGTCGCAATATGCAATAAATCAATTAACTGCATGATAAATAAAAATGAGCTCAATAATTTTAAATGGAAATTATCGAAGCCTTTCCATTTTATTTGTGTTTGGTTTTTATTCAAATGCATTTTTTGTTAACAGAGACTGAGAGTCCATTTTATTTGTTGTTTTTGGTTGTTTAGTTCATATATTGTGGATATTTAAAATGTGTTCCAGTTCCAGTGTTAAATATTCTTTAGAAATAAAAGTTTATTGATCTGTGAAAAGGTGTACCTGCATTATTATGCCATTGTCATTATATTAGATGAAAATGGTCTCAGACAATATTATCGTTTATCGCAATAATTTCTGGGACAATTTATCGTCCAGCAAAATTTGTTATCGTGACAGGCCTGGTTATTACTTACGGTATTAAGTAAATTCTACACCATTCCTGAGAAGAAGTTGATTTTATATGCAAGTTTAACAAAATGCTAGCAACACTAAGTTAAATGTACTAAGCTGAAGACATATTTTAGTTACTTTGTTTGCTTAGTTATTTTTGTAAATATAAACAGTGTGCAGCTCTATTATCTAGGCAAACACAAGTATGGATCGGGACTCTGTACCGGCAGATATCAAATATTTTAAAAATAGGATCGGTTGCCAAAAAAGCTGATTGGGACGTCTGTATTTATTACACAACAACACTTTAGATAAGGAATCAACAACTTGTTGAATAGCATTATGGCATTGTTGAATTCTTGGCATTAAAGCAGTCCTCAAACGGGTCTTAATCATGTCATAAGCTACTTCAGTACTGTACAATAAACAAATATTACTGGGGCCACTACAGGAATTCACATTATAGATACTACTATCTCTGTAACAATTTGGCCACAATTAAGCACATTGACCATTCACGGTCCAGCCATTCGACGTTACTAGTTTCAACCTAACGTTAGTCTGCCACTGTCACTGGAAATGCCATTACACTCACACATTTTGGCGTTACGTTACAATAAAGAGAGCGCAAACGATGTCATGGCTAAGATTGGCGTTAGCTTACCTTTAGCTTGGGTGAAGCAAGGGGAACTGTTAATATGTAAATAATGAGCGTGGAGGTGACTTAAAACACTTTACCGACTTGAATTCCGTTACTTAACGTGGGTTAATTACACACATTGGCTTTAAAAACAAAACACACGCGTTAAACAGTGTCCCCCCCTGACTTTACAGACATTCATTTTGACCTCGCCAGCCAAGGACAGCTAAGCTAACGGCCGCTAGCTAGCCATGCAGTTAGCAAGAGCCCAAAGTGGTTTAGCAACAGACTTACAACTGGTCCGATCTTTTCCTTGGCCGGGCCAGCGTAGAGATTTGCCCTCTGAGTGACTGTGTGTCCCCGCAGCACAGGAGCAGCACGGCTGGCGATGGTCCTCAGGAGCCCCGACATGTTTATCTGCTACGGTGAAGAGACGTCTTCTCTCGACTGAAGAAGATGAGATAGTGTGAAGAGGAAGTGGATTATGCAAAGGTCCTTTCTCTTCTTCTCCGCCTAACAGGAGATTACTAGCGGGTCGTATAGTGCCTCCTACTGTCCCGGATGTTGATGTACATGGATGGATGTATGAGGATTTTGCATAGACAGTAGCCTGTACCAACTGGACCAACAGATAAGATGTAACTGGACCAACAGATCCCGTTGCTCTGGACGGAGACCAGTGAAGGATATTAGAAGCACTTTTCCGGTGATGGCTGAGCGTTACTGAGCAGCCTCCAACTGAGCTTGAAGACGTAGATGTGACATGAGCAGCCTGTCTGAAAGTTGTAAGTCTTCTGGTAGCTGTGCCAAGAGAAATTTCAATTATTCCCAATTTTGCAGAGATGGAGAGCGTAGGTATATGTAAGGAGATATCACGGACACAGGCTAATTATTGCTAACTAAAAATGCTAGTTAACATTAGTAATTAAACTTAAACAGCTAATGTAAGTTGAAACTGCTTCTCCTGACTATACGGTAATTCCTCTACTATGCGACTGTCGCGTGGTTATGACACAGTCGTTAGCCTATTTTTACAAAAACGTCTGCTACGGAGCGGTCGTCGAGTTAGGAGGGGAGTCAAGATGGCGTCTCGATAACCTCCTTTCTGCGTGGCTCTGCAGGGTGAGGAATAAAACTATCGTTTTGAACAACTAAACATGACTAAGGGCTGAACAGAAGAAACCTTATGGAAGAGATAACTTATCAAGACGACAACTCTCAAGAAGAACTTCTCAAGTGCTTTTTTTTCTTCACTCTGTTCTCGAACAAAAGTTGCTAGCCGAGTTAACTAGTTAGCTAGTTACCCAGAAGGTTCGAGCAACCTACTAATTCAGCGTGGTCAAACTAACTTGACCTTGTTTTGTTAAACTAACTCAGTAAGTGCCTTTTTTTTACTATGGAAGAAGCGGAAGATATGCACACTGTAATGCATTCTTATGCCAAGAAATCCCCGAATGACCAATTTGAATCTAACTCTTCAACATTATCAGAGCAAACTGAGATGTGTGTTCCACACACATCTCATCTCAGCCTTCAAAGTTACCAGAAACTCCTAAGCCGCGAGCAGCAAAGAAGTCTAAGTTACGAACCAGCGACGAGAATGACTCTGAGCCTGTGTCCAACTCAACGTCTATTAACGGTAATGGAAAGAATTGAAAAAATGCAGGAGGAATCACTCAGACGACTTCAGTCATTAGAAATAACGGTAAAAGACAACACCAACTCCATTAAAAGCGTCACCGATGTACTTGACTCCGTTGGAAAACAAGTCGAAGACGTGACCCATACCCAAGTTGTATCCCTGCAGAAAAAAGTTGACATCTTAGAAAAGGAAAATGTCATTCTCCGGGACAGATGCGGCGACCTGGATACGTACAAAAGAAGATGGAACCTGCGAGTTGCTGGCATTCCTGAGCAAACTGGAGAGAATGTTAAGAATATCATCGTCGACATTTTCAGCAAGGTTTCCCCTGACATCGCTCATCACCTGGCCTACTCCGTGGACATTGTGCACAGACTAGGTCCCCGCTCTGCTCAGGTGAACTCCAGCCGTCGCATCATTGTGCAGTTCCTGTCAAGATCGCATAGGGACAAAATCTGGAGGGATGCTAGATCAGCAGCCATACTCAAGGAAAACAAAATAAAGCTGTATGAAGATCTGACTCAGGAGATCAAGGACACCAGAAACAAGCTGTGGCCGTTGGTTGAACAGGCGAGGAAGGAGGGGAAGAAAGCAGGCTTCAAAGGGTCCTTTGCATACATTGACGGTAAAAAAGTCACAGCTAATCATCTATGAATGAAGGTTGTTTTACTGCTACTAGGCTGTCATTTTTGCTGGTGCTATCCGAGATTTAATTTGGCCTACTCTTAAATAGGTAATGAAGTTGTTAATGTTGTCTCATAGATAACAATATAGTCTATTTCAGTTCTTTCATATTCATATTTCGTAATTCATTACTGTTAATCGCCAGAAAATGGCGCCTCTGTTATGTGATTTTATATCACCAACCTTTTTTTATTTTATTTTATTTTTTTATTTTTATTTTTATTTTTATTTTTATTTTTATTTTTATTTATTTATTTATTTTAGGTAAAGAAGGGGGAGTTTAAGTCATTAAGGTATCCTTGAGTTGAATTTAATAGGTTATCTCCTGGTGCTTACTCAGCATGTATACTGAATACTGAACAGATGGAAACATGCCCTTGCTATTTTGACTACAGAATTTGTTCCTCTACTGCAGAGTTAGTCTGCTATTAAGTGTTCATAGAGGGAAAAATTGCAATTTTCTCTAGTTATCTGTGTGTACTATTGTTCTATGTCTTTGTCTTTATTGTCAATTAATGTCAGGGGTCTGAAAGATAATGTGAAACGCAAGGCTTTATTTTTGTTTGTAAAGAAATACAAGGCAGATTTTTATTTTTTTCAAGAATGTCACTCAACTCCAAATGACTCTAAATTTTGGAAATCACAATGGGGGAACGACATATGGCTAGCACACGGATCTGAACATTCTGCTGGGGTAGGGATTTTCAAACATAACTTAAAGGGAAATGTTATGGAGACTGATACAGATGTCTCAGGTCACTTTGTCAGTATGATTATAGCCATAAACAATCTTACTATTATTATGATCAACATTTATGGATACCACTCCTCTATGGGAAATAGTACACTATTTGATACTTTGGAAGATAAAGTCTCTTACTGGTTAACCAAATATCCCAATGCTTCTCTAATCTTAGGTGGGGATTTTAATATAGCCCTGAATAACACCATAGACAGATTCCCTCCAAGGAATTCAGTATCTCTCAACTCAACTCTGAAATGTTTTATGGAGAAGTTTGAACTAGTTGATGTCTGGAGGAAATTGTTTCCTAGTGAGCGACAATACACCTGGTCTAATAAGGACAGATCAAGACAGTCTAGAATTGATTATTGGCTGGTTTCCAGATGCCTGATAAATTCTAACATTTTAGTTCATTTTTATAATACCCCATTGACTGATCATAAAGCAATCTATCTATCAATATCCTTACCTGGTAGTCATATAGGCCCAAAAGCATCATTCTGGAAATTGAATAGTTCTCTTCTGAACTACGCACAGGTTAAAGAAAAAGTTAAGGATCTTATAATAACTCACTGGAACCATGCAGAAACCCAGAACGCTTATGGGAGGAATTGGGAACTGTTAAAATATGAGCTAGGGAAGTTTTTTAGGAAGTTTGGTGCTGATTTGGCTAAACAAAAAAGAGCAAGTGAAGACGAGATTACTACGCAACTGGCATCTCTTTGTCAAAAGGAGCCCTTATCTGAATTGGAGAGGATTGAATAGATGCACTTACAAAATAAGCTAGATGAACTATATATAGAAAAAGCTAAGGGTGCATACATTCGATCTAGATCCAAATGGTTAGAAGAGGGAGAACAAAACTCAGCCTACTTTTTTAGATTAGAGAAAATTAGATCTCTTATTGATACGATCGACAAACTAAAAATAGATGACCAGATAGTTGATAATCCCAAAGATATATCTGCCTTTTGCCACCGTTTTTACAGCAACCTCTATACATCCAAATACTGTGAAGTGACAGCTGACTCATTTATAGACTCAATCAACAATTGTAAAGTCATTTCCGCAGAGGATAGGGATGCATGTGATTATAACATCTCCAATGTTGAGGTTCTGAAAGCTATTAATAATCTTAAAATTAATAAAAGTCCAGGATGTGATGGTATAACCTCTGAGTTTTATAAAATGTTCGACAAAGAACTGTCCCCCTTTTTGCTAAATGTTTTCTCAGAAAGCATTCGTAATGAAGCTCTTCCAACAAGTATGACTCAAGGTATCATCACCCTGATTCCAAAGCCAAATAAAGATAAAGAAAATTTAGAGAACTGCTGTCCGATTACACTGCTAAATAATGACTATAAAGTGTTGGCTATCATATTTGCTAATAGAATGAAGTACGTTCTGGACTCTATCATAGATGAGTCACAATCTGGATTCATGAGGAAACGTCACATTGCTAACAATGTTAGACTGATTTTGGACGTGCTAGACTATAACAATCTCATCAATGATAACAGCTTTCTCTTGTTTCTTGATTTCTATAAAGCTTTTGACTCTCTTGAACATGGCTTCATTTTGAAAGCTCTTGATAAATTTGGTTTTGGTCACTTTTTTTTGTAAAACTATTAGAACGCTGTATAAAAATGGCAATAGTGCAGTAAAATTAAAACTTGGTACATCACCAAGGTTTAATGTGTCTCGTGGGGTTAAGCAAGGTTGCCCTATCTCACCCTACTTGTTCTTAATAGCTTCTCAACTTCTGGCTCTTCATATCTCAAACAGTGCCTTACAAGGAATCTTAATTGCGGATAGGCAGATTATCAGTCAACTTGCTGATGACACCACAATCTTCCTGAAGGACGCCTCCCAAATTCCTCTATCATTAGAATTAATTAAAGGTTTCTCAAAAGCCTCTGGTCTTCATCTGAACTTAAAAAAGTGTGAACTTATGGCTATAAAAGATTGCTTGGTGCACTCTATACATAACATCCCTGTAAAAGATCAGGTCACTTATCTAGGAATTATCATAGCCAAAGACCAATCTACAAGGTGCTCTCTAAACTTTAGTCCTACCTTTCAGAGAACACAAAGGAAACTGAATTCATGGTTACAAAGAGACTTATCTTTAAGAGGTAGAATTTTACTCTCAAAAGCTGATGGTATATCCAGACTCACTTATGGTGCTCTCTCTTTAGCTGTAGATAGTAGTGTGTCCAAAAAAATTGATTCAATGTTGTTTAACTTTTTATGGAAAAACAGAATACATTATATTAAAAAATCTGTTATAATGAACTCTAATCAGTGGGGGGGGTCTGAACTTTTTAGATTTCACCACATTAAATTACACGTTCAAAATAAACTGGATTAGACAGTTTATTAATAACCCCACATCCTTGGAACTTTATCCCTAAATATATTTTTTCTAAAGTTGGTGGCCTGAAGTTTTTATTGATGTGCAATTACAAGATTAGCAAAATCCCAATCAAATTGTCCAATTTTCACAAACAAATGCTTTTGGCGTGGTCTCTCATATTTAAGCATAACTTCTCACCTCACAAATGCTACATTTGGAATAACGAGAACATTCTCTACAAAAACAAATCTCTTTTTTTTGAAAACTGGTTTAACAATAACATTACACTTGTTAGTCAACTTTTTGATCCGAACGGTAAACTATACGAATACTCAGAATTCCTAAGAAAATATCAATTTCCAGTAACTGTCAAGGAATATGCTATTATTTTTGATGCAATTCCCACTGGGATTATAATGTTGTTAAAGGGTAATACTCCCCCACAACCTCTTACTCATCTATTCAAATTAACTGATACTTATGTGAGCCGTTTGTGCTTCTCATCAGAAAATTGCAGTATTAATAAGAAAATTAGAGCTTTATTCCAGTCTGACATTGTTACTATTCCCTATGTTATTCCATACTGGAATGGTATAGTAGAGAATATTCCCTGGAAGAAAGTGTGGTCTTTACCTTTTAAATACCTTGTTACTAATAAACTGAGAGAAGTCTCGTTTAAACTAATACACAGGTTTTACCCAGCAAAATCTTTCCTCAAAAGATACAAACAGGATATTGAGTCTAACTGCTCATTCTGTAATAGCACTGAGGAAAACGTGTCACATCTTTTTTGGAACTGTCCCCATACAGTAAAATTCTGGTCAGAGTTCCTAAAATTCATTCACTCTGTATTAATCCCAGAATTTTCATTTTGCTTTAAGGATGTTTTCTTTGGTATGTTTGACTTTGCAGCTGAATATGAAGGTAAACACTTTATTATAAATCTTTTATTTCTATATGCTAAATACCACATCCATAGGAGCAAATTCTGTGGTTCTAAACCATTCTTTTCTGGTTTTCTGTCTGAGTTTAGAAATTACATTAATTCAATTAAGTACTCAAAAAACGCTAAGGCCGTAAGAACTCTGGATCTATGTGAGTTGTGTGTGACCTCAAAGGTTTATTAATGAGGTTTTATTAAGTTATATGTATTTCTCTGCCTACCAGCTTGTCCACTTAGGCCTATTGTGACTGTGGCTGTACCCCTGTATACTGTATATCTAATGTCATGTTATATGTCTTTTGTTATCTGTATTTTGTGTTGTATTTGTCTGTATTGCCCTATATGTATAAAAAAAAAAAAGTCTGCTATGGACGTGAGATACAAGGTAATGGAGCCTTTTATACATTGTCGTGTTTCTTTAGAAATAAACAATGGACAAATAAAGTCTTTAAACGCTTCAGATGTAAAGTTATTCGCTGTCAAAGTGACGTCAAAATGAATGGCAGTCAATGGGATGCTAACGGCGGGTGAGTGCTTGATAGCATCAAAATGGCGCCATAGGATCTACGCAGAGCCATAGAGATATCTCTATCACTCTGGACCTACGGGTTGTTGACAGACGCTTACCCCCTTGGGATTTTGTCTTCTTTGAACTGAAGAACTATAAGTTACTTAACCCGTGTTGTCATTCTGTTGACCATGCACTTGTCCTCCCTGGTCCAAATTGAAAATTAACACTTTTTTTGTACGTTTGTCACTTTTTTACCCACTACCACCACTAGTTGTATACTTATTCTTGGAATTCATGATCAATAAACCTTATTTATACGGAATTATATCAAGTTTTTCAATTAAAGAATTTAAAAAAAATGATGATGACATTATATTTGACTTATTAAGATCAGAGGAACGTTCTCACTGTAAAAGTTTAGTCCGAATACTGTTTTGAAACCATTTACATTTTTTCTAAAAGGCTACAAAAATTGAGAAAAACTGCCAACATTCTACAAAAGTGGTGATCTGATCCTTAATTTTACTTGTGAATAGTGTTGTAGGGAACCATGCGTGTTATTTTTGGGCAATTCAGTAGAAAGAAACCTAAGTTTCAGATAAAGAAACTTTGAAAACGGGTCAAATTTGACCCGAGGACAACAGGAGGGTTAAATAAAAAGTTGAGGTACTTGTACTTTACTTTAGAGTTTCAACTCTATGTTATCATACTTTATACTTACCGCTACATTTTAGAGGTAGCTATTTTTTACTGCACTACATTTATTTGACAAATATATTGTATATGAAAAACATAAGACAGATATCTATGAGAACTTTACCCCCTTAAAAAAGTACATTTTAGAGAAAAATCCAAAAAAATAAAACAGATGTGTATCAGAACTTTGTTGTTACTTCTTTCTTCTTTCATCTCAGGACCCCTCAGGTTTATCTTGTGACCCTTTGAAGGGGTCCAACCCGTAGGTTGGGAACTATTGGGCTAAGTTACCAAATATAACATGCTATCTAAGTTTAACTTAGCTCCACCTCAAGCAGCTACAACACATAGTGTAATGTTTAGGAGCCGGGCTAAATGATCTTAGATGGTCTTCTAAGTCAGACAAAGCAACTGTTAAACCACCAATCAAAAGTGATAAATTATGAATGGGACAGTAATTATTAAAGCTGTAAGCAAATCAAATCTTCTGCTCAGTGTGAAATTGAGAATATGAGAGCAGATCACCAACACCAAGTGTTGGCCACGGCTTCATCAATCTGCTTTGATATGTGTCTCTCTACTGGTTTGGGCGGCGCACTTTCAAATTATGCGCTCAACTGGGGACAAATGTCATTTTGTATTCTATGTGTGACAAGTAAGACGTTAAAGTAGTTCAGTAGTAGTAGTAGCCTTGGTGTAGTCTACATGATACGCAAGTATACGCAGTATACCCACTAAGAAAGCTCCAGGATTTCCATATACCCACTTAAAAATGTCCAATGACACGCAACATACTTTTCATTATAATTTTTAGGGATGTCCTGATCAGGTTTTTTTGCCCTCGAGTCCGAGTCATTTGATTTTGAGTATCTACCGATACCGAGTCCCGATCTGATACTTCTATAATATATTAAAAAAAAAGAATAAAGAAGAGCGAAAAAACAGATCCAGGATGTTTCTTATTTTTTATTTAATTCACCTTATTTTAACATTCAACAACTCTGTTTACAAACAGAGCACTTCTGTTACATATCTCACAGTTTGCTATGTCAATGTTGTTGTCATCAACTTTATAATACCTCCAGACCGCAGACATACTCGCGCTTTCTGCTTCAAGCTGCTTCCGTGTTCTACTTTGCCGGCATTTAACCAATAGCGTCTCTGCAACAAAGTGATGTCATGCCGCACGCGTTGCTGTTTCTGTGTGGAGTCAAAAGGGTCTAACTCTGTGCCACCGCATAACTATAGATGTGTTAAAAAATAATGAGAATATATATACATATATATCCGAGTCCTGATCGGGAGGTAACGTCCGATTCCGATCGAGTCTGAAACCACGTGATCGGGCCCGATTTCCGATCACGTGATCGGATCTGGACATCCCTAATAATTTTAATATATTTTGAAATGTCATCTGTGTTTTTCATCTGCACATAGGCTAAATAAAGGTTTTTCCACCGTAAATTGGAGCATAAAAGGGTGTCAGAATGCAGGAAATTAAGTCGTTGATGCTTAAAACTTTCCTGGGGGAGGACACCCAGACCCACGGCTATGATATGCCCCCCCCCCCCCCAAAAAAAAAAAAAGGTAGATTCTGGCAAATATATATACAGTACAGTATACCCACTATAATACATTAGACTACACCACTGAGTAGTAGCTAGTAAACATGTACTTCTTTGGGTGTTTACCACTCTTTAAGGCTCAGGCAATAACTCAACTTCAGTGTTGTAATCAAAGCTTATTGGCCAGAGCCCAACCTGCAAGCAAATCCACGTGAGTGGTAATCCTCTCTTGTGCAGCCCTGTTGCCCCCGACTACCTCCTGCTAACTGGGGACTGGGGAGCAGTGGTATGCAATAATCCCCTTCACCCCATCCCTCCACAACAATCCCCGACAGAATTTAGTTAGACGAAGCATTTTGCAATACTGACTCTCTACATCTCTTTTGTTCAGATTTTGCTTCTTTTTTTATTGCCTCATTGAGTAATTTTCCTTCCAAGACTGTTTGTGGGAAGACTGTTTACTTCAATTAAGGGTCATTTTTGGTTGTCTTTTTTTAACACGTCAGAAAATGGGGATTGACTCTGGAGTCAACATTTCAGGTGATGTTGCACCTTACGGGGGGAAAAGTGCCTTTACCCAACTGGAGCACAACATAGTGGCTGGATATCTTATAACCGCAGGTAACAAATACAAGACCACCAATGGCATTATAAATAGACAATGAATAATGTGACTATTGTGTTGATGCAGTGTGATTTAGCTGCTTGATGTTCTTCTGTATAACCGTGTCCAGTGGCGTAACTCTCAGTAGTCAATGGCACACTCAACACATCTCTCAATTAAGTTTCAAACCATCAATAGTACGTTGGGAGGATATATGGAAAGTATTATTGGCTAAATTAAGAACATCCATCATAAAGAATAACACCGATGAATAAAGTGATGGTTTTAAGGGATTTGATCAAAACAGTGCTGCATTTCCCAAGAATACAAAAAGTTTGCGGATTTTCGAGAGTAATGGGAAAACTATCTCTGGAGGAATTTGTTTTGTTGCAGTTTAATGTGGACAATGTTAGTCGGAGTAGCAGTATCTATTTCTTATTTCTATTTCGTTAGCTGTTTTTATTTTTATGAAATATATTTGAAATTAGTTTTGAAACTAACTTCACTTAACAATGAAAATGGGGGGTAAAGAAAACATGACAATTAAATAAATAGCCTGCTGAAGTTGGGCTTTCGAGGCCATTCATGGTAAAAGTAAATTAGTCCATTGTTATCCTCTTAAAAACTGTTCTGATAGCGTTATGCAACTTATCCAGGTCTTGGCACTGTATTCCATTCATTGAAAGGATTTTGTTTCTGAATTTTAAATCAACAGCATAAAAAAAGTTGAACCTGTTAACTCTTAAAGTGCAGATCCAAAACCTTTTTCTATCATGAGCCCCTTTGGAAACCAAAAATATTAGACTGAAAACAAGATGGGCTTCTTCATATTTTTATTACACTTTTATTTCATCATACTTGTAACATATATGCTAGTCTCGTACTGCCAGACCCTCCTCCACAGCGCTGCGAAGGAGGATCTGGCTAGTCCACACAGAATTCCGGGATGGGAGAAAAACGTGCTCTGGTTTATTGGCATTTCTTTAAACCAATCACAATCGTCATGCTAAGCGCTGTACGTAGCAATGGCGCCTCTGCAAAATAGCCTCGGGAAGGAACTTGTTTTGGTGGAACATGTGTACGTTCAAAAGTTGTTTTAGTCGTGCAACAGAAAACTCAGATTGGACAGATAGTCTAGCTAGCTGTCTGGATTTACCCTGCAGAGATCTGAGGAGCAGTTAACCGTAGTCCTCAGAAATCCACCGGAGGTTAGAATGACAACATGAAGGAAGCCCAAGCAACGGATATCTGGTGGAATTTCTGTCATCAATGGATATAGACTAGATATTTGCTAATCAGAACAGGGTTGAACAATATAGGTTGCCCGATGGCCTAAAACACCACATCGGGCAAATACATTTAAAAACCCACTTGCAATTGGCAAAAAAAAAAAAAAAGTTTTAACAATCTTTTCTGATCATCATTGATTTTGCCCCCTTCCCCTTGCCCATGTTGGAAAATGCTTGATGAATGATTTGATTTGAATGTACCGTTGGCCAATCAAAAGTTGAGTTGGCACTAGTGACACGTTTTTTTTAAATTATTTTTTGATTGCAATTTTATGGCGTTTTTGTCACCTTTTTCGAGTTTTTTTCCTGCCGTTTTTATCTAGTTTTTCAAGGTTTTCAAGGACACTTTTTTGGATGTTTTTGTCGCCTTGTTCAAGGTTTTTTTTGGACTCTTTTTTTCAATGTTTATGTCACCTTCATTCTTTGGCGCTTTTCCCGCCATTTGTCGCCATTTGAAGTTTCTGTCTCTTTTATAAAATTTTTTCAATGTTTTTGCAGCTTTTTTTTTTAAATACATACATACATGTCCCGGGACCTTCCTATATAGTTGAAGATCTCAACCCCCACCCCCCACCCATGTTGAACTCAAAGTTACGTCCTTGCTTTACCATGTCTTCTTTTCTCTTCTCAGGTGTCATAAGTTTATCAAGCAACATTGTGGTGCTGCTAATGTTTGTGAAGTATAAGGAGCTGCGCACTGCCACCAACTTTATTATAATCAACCTGGCTTTTACCGACATCGGAGTGGCTGGTATCGGCTACCCCATGTCAGCTGCCTCAGACATCCACGGCAGCTGGAAATTTGGCCACACTGGGTGTCAGGTGGGTGGAATGTGAGTGCCTTCACATGTACGTTATTTTGCCGATAGAACAACCTACTTTTACATTAAAAACTCAACCAGAACCAAATTTGATGTTGATATTAGGGGCGGTGTATGTTCTGCCAGTTCTGTTAAGTTGACACAAATAGAAATGATTAGTCCATTGACAAAAAAAATGATCAGCCAATATTTAGCTAATTAATAAATCGTCTGACTTCTTTTTCATGCAAATTGTTCTTACCTATCTTCTCTAACGTCATCAGAGTGAATGTGATTGTTCAACAAATTTTCATGAATGGGTTCGTATGATATCGGCCTGTTCTCATGAAGCATTCGTTCAAAAAGCTACGAAAAGTTAAGCACTGTAATTCATCAGCATTCCACGTTTTTTTAACTGTATTCACTACATTGACGACCGCTGTATGAGAACGCGGCTGGCCGCTTAAGGAAGAGGTCGGGGTGGATGGGTGGGCTTTAACATACAGGACTTTCAAGCCAGAGAGCGAAGTTCGCTTCCTGGGGAAAACTAAAGCCTTTCACCCAGGAAATGTGTTTTAATCCAAACCACGATCTTTATGCCTAATCTTAACTTTCGTCGCGGCAAAACTGTCATATTTTGTGGACTAAATTTAACCGTAATGTCTGCCGAAACGACCGGCAGCTCACGCTGCTTTGTACCCGACTCAAAGTCACCTGTTTTCGGGTAATTGGACCACCAACTACCGCTGATACAACGGAGGTCTGTAGCCGCGTCACGATGCTCTGTAGCGGCTTAAACAACTAGCAACTGCAGCTCAGCGTCACGGAGCTCGTAGCCAGCTGGCATCACGTGACCAGCCGACGTCACATGACCACCCAGTGTCATGAAGCTCGTAGCCAGCCGACGTCACGTGACCACCCAGCGTCACGTGATTTTGTATGATATCATACGTTTTGGTGTGCATACATTTTCGTACGATATCATACGTACCCGTTCATGAGAATGCATTGATGATATTATACGAAAACTTATAAGTTAGTAAGTCTAAGTTTTGCGGCCTTTACAGTTAAATTTAGACGAGAAAAGTTATGAAGGTAAATATGGTGCAAAATGGGAGAGCTTGTAGAATACGATGTGAGAACTTGCAGAACAAAAAATCTGAACTTGTATGTTAAAATATGCACTTGTAAAAATAAAATTTGAGTAAATGTTGCATTATAAGTTTGCAGCTGTCATTGTGTTCATGTAAATATCAATCTACACATTTGTGAATATTTTTTCTGTAACTTCACATTCAGAATACAGGTGTGTGAACATTTTCTACAAGTGCAAATTTCAACTTACAAGTTCAGATTCTTTTTTACAAGCTCTCATGTTTTTTTTCTTTGTATGACTTCAAATTCAGATCACGTGTGTGAATATTTTTTACAAGTGCAAATTAAATTTTTACAAGTGCAAATTTTAACATACAAGTTCAGATTTTTTGTTCCGCAAGTTCTCACATTGTATTCTACAAGCTCTCCCATTTTGCACCATATTTACCTTCATAGTTTAAGGGGCCGTTGCCGTTAAGTTTAGCCGACAAAACGTGACTGTAAAGGGCAATGACAGTTAAATTTAGGCACCAAAACGACTAGTTGAGATTGGAAAAAAAGATTGTGGTTTGGATTAAAACACCATCTCCATAAGTAGTACTCCCAGGACACGACACGCGTTTCCTGGGTGAAAGTCTTGTGTTTTCCCCGGGACACAAACTCCGCTCCCCCTCTTGAAAGCCCTGTGTTTAATGAACCACAGCACTCTAATACAGGAGCAGTCAATGTGATGCATGCAGCAATAAATAAATACGTGGAATACATACGAATAACAGTGCCTTACCTTTTTGAAACTAAGTAAGAATGGTTCAAGAGAACAGCCTGGCTTGTTAGAAAATGTATATCCTTGTGTGTCTCATTAAGCCTTTAGAACATTGTTGAGCTGAACCCTTCTTTGTGTCGCTTTGTTCCCCGAGTGCTCGAAAACAGCTTTCAGAATTATTTCACAGAGGTAAAGCCAGTAGATCATAGGATACGAACCACAAAACAATCGTGATCGGATTGTTATGTTTTGTTTTTTTTGCCTCCAGATCTATGCAGCTCTCAACATCTTTTTTGGCATGGCCAGCATCGGCCTGCTGACTGTGGTGGCCATCGACCGCTACCTCACCATCTGCAGACCAGACATAGGTATCTATTCACTGCTCTTCTGCTTTCTAAACAAGGGTATAAATCTCTGTTGGGGATGGGGGGACATGCCCCCCTCACTTTTCAAAATCTTTTTTTTTGTATATAGATACATAATTGCAATTATCCATGTGGCAAAGTATAAACGTTGCCTTTGCGCCAAGGACACAGTAGGCAGAAAAACGGCAGAGAGAAAAAAGAAAAATGAAAGCTACACATCCTGAACGAAGAGATGCAAAGGCATTCCTCAGAACGTCAACAAGGAATTTATATATTGAATAATGTCTGCTAGGGCTGGGTTCAAATAATCACTTCTCCAATTAAAATCGGTTGTTTGAGTGATCTGATATCGATTCATAAATTCCCTGAAATCAATCTTTTAATATATGCCTTTTCACCATGGATGTGTAACTCACCAGAAACATTTGGAGATCAATTCTTAATGTAAAAATTAACCTGCTGCATTATAAAAAATATTTTTGAGGGTTGCGTCTTGCATAAGTTCTCTGAGAATCTATTTTTATATCTAAGCTAAATTGGTATTGGAACTACAATTTCCCTAACCTAATTGATATAAAATCAGAAATGTAATTGAATCGGGACCTTGTGAATCAGAATCGAATCAATTCAGGAAATCATTGGTGATGCCCAGCCCTAATATCTGCTAAGATCACATTTTAGAGAATGTAATTCATATTTTCCTCATTAATGATGTATTATTTCCCAATAACCCTGGGGATATTTATGATCTGCAGGGTTATTGGTGATCCCAGATCTTTCTTATAGTGCCACCATCGGGCCAAGCAATACTTTACTTGTACGTCTATATCAATTGTAATGGAGAGATTGCTACAAAAGTTACGAAACACCCCCATGTTCCCAATGGAACCTTTTTGGTTGTAATGACAATCACAATGACAATATTTTAATGAAACCAGCATCAGTTTACTGACTTCCCTGACCGTCAGTGTGAATGTATGTAATTTATCTTCGCAGGGCAGAAAATGACGATGCAATCGTACAACCTTCTTATTATGGCAGCATGGCTGAACGCTGTGTTCTGGTCCTGCATGCCTATAGTGGGCTGGTCTGGTTATGCCCCCGACCCCACTGGAGCTACATGCACCATCAACTGGAGACAGAATGATGCGTAAGTTATCGATTGACTAGTCTCGCATTGCCAGACCTTCCTCCACACCACTGTGGAGGAGGGTCTGGCTAGTCCACACAGCATTTCGGAATGGGAGAAAAACGTGCTCTGCTTTATTGCCATTTCTTTAAACCAATCACAGTCGTCTTGGTTTAAAGACGGCAGACGGAGCCCCATAGCCGCTGCAAATAGCCTCGGCAGGGAACTTGTTTTGGTGGAACATGCGTACTTTTAAAAGTTGTTTTAGTCGTGCAACAGAAAACTCAGATTGGACAGATAGTCTAGCTAGCTGTCTGGATTTACGCTGCAGATATCTGAGGAGAAGTTAACCATAGTCCTCATACATCCAGTTTAGAATGCAAACACAAAGAAATTGGAAGGTGTGGGACACCTGAACAATCCCGGAAGTGGAACGTCGTCGATATAGACTATCGATAAACTACAGATGTTAACGCATTCTTCACAATTGACGGCAATAGAGACAGAGCACATTGCGTGACACTGAGAAAGCCAAGCCCACCGGAGGGGAAAACAACTCTCCATTGACTTGATTTGAGTGAAGGTACCTCCTCGTCAATTCGGTCTGCTAGCAAACAACAGAACCCTAAAAGCTGCTGTTCAGCTAACACGTTACGTCGGGCATATCGTTAGTGTCAGGATCCCACAGTCTCCTCATTCTTCCTGCTGATTCCTCATGTCTGTATCCACTTTTGTCATTTTCTCATAGACTTGATACAGTCTTCTTTTTGGAGCCAGTGGTGTCGCCCCCTGCTGGGTATTAGATAGAATGCAGGATTAAGGCACTTCAGCAATGGCTTCACTTTTCAGACCCCGGAAGCTTCGTCCATTATTTTTTTACAGTTTGTGATTACTCTGCTGAAATGTAAAGAATGTCTTAGCTTAATCTCTTTATCAGCTCATCTGATTACTTGGGGCCTTCCGTCATAGAGCAGGCAGTTATGTAAGTCACAGCAGCATCATGAGTTAAAACAGAACTCACAGAAACAGTTTTAACGGAACAAACAGCAGACAGTCCGCCTCCTAGGATGCAAGAAAATTGGGAGAACAAATACCAGTAATAGTAATTGAATGCGAATGATTAGGATTTGAAAGTCTTTTTATAGTCAGCCAGACCCGAGATAAAACATAACCTTAGTATTATTCTTTGAGCAGACACTATGACTGACTCTGCTTTTCCTCCACAGCTCCTTCGTCTCTTACACCATGGCTGTAATTACTGTGAACTTTGTGTTGCCTCTGTTCGCCATGTTTTACTGCTACTACAACGTGTCCGTCACTGCGAAGAGATACAAAGCCGGCAACTGCCTGGACAGCATCAACATCGACTGGTCCGATCAGATGGATGTCACCAAGGTGAAAACGGAGCCATTCTTCCTTCTTCTAATCTGTAGAGTTAGCATGCAGCTTTGATGTAGCATCTGTATTTAAAACTTAATTTGAAAATAACCTTAATGTGGGTCTTCTTGACCTGGAAAACTTAAACAGAGGCAGTCGGCAAATGCCAAAACCGTATGCAGGCACTACTCAATTACGCAATTTTGGAAAGGTAGAGTGAAGAGGAGGGAGGTTGTACCTCATGAGTAGAGTTGTTCAAATTATTGATGGGTAGTGTATCATTTTGTATGAACTTTTTTCAGTTTTGTTCTGATCTATTTAGAAGCTAATTGTGCTCGATACATATATATATATATATATATATATATATATATATATATATATATATATATATATATATAATATATATATATATATATATATATATATATATATATATATATATAAATATATATATATATATAATGGATGGACAGTAGCTTAAGGATGGCACATGAACAAATTATTTAATTAAGAAAACTATGGAATAGTAACTTGATCGATTAAGTGATCTGCAAATATTTGAATTTTGACGAGGTTTTCGGTTATAGGCTTGTATGGTTGTTTATTGAAAAACAATATATTGAAAACACTTTAGGGTACGGACATTTAAAAAACGGTAGGACCAGAAAGGCATTTTGCTTCTTCCCACTACTTTTTGAGACAAGAGTATTTATTTATTTTGCTTATTCTTGCTTTTTCTCAAAGTGAAATACTTTGTGTCTTGTATTTTATTTACTTTATTTTTGTTGTTCGAAATAAAACTATTCATTTTTTCATTCATTAATTCCTGCATCCATCTCCTTAATGTAACTCTGTCCTTTATACTATATACAATATTCCGCTCATATTATATGGATGCTGTGTTGTTGTGTTTGTGGCCGGCAGATGTCCATAGTAATGATTGTCATGTTCCTGGTGGCCTGGTCTCCGTACTCCATTGTGTGTCTCTGGGCATCATTCGGTGACCCCAAGACCATCCCTGCCCCCATGGCCATCATCGCTCCACTCTTTGCCAAGTCCTCCACCTTTTACAATCCCTGCATTTATGTTGCTGCCAACAAAAAGTGAGTTTTTTTTTCGCATCATTTTGCTTTGGTAATAGTTGATGTGTGTGCAAATGTAGTTGTTGCATGTGACATTTTTTTACACCTATAGTTCGTTAGCTCTGGTCCGAATCAGTTGATGTGTTTGTAAACATGGAGTGATTTCCCCTTGGTTCGGTTTTGTGTCGCACATACAAAAATTCAAGCAAACCAAATGCATCACTACAAACCACGCAAGAACGTTCACTCCTCATATTGGTCAGATGTGTCTGGGGCGGGAACAAGAAAGTAAATACAGAAACAAGGTCCTGTGTTCTGGACTAGTGTGTATTCCTTGTATCTCAATGGTCAAACCAGCTTATTTCATTTAAATAATCAGACATTGTTTCGCGAGCGACATAACAACATCTGCTCTGCTCACCGAGACTTCGCTCTGCTCTGCTCTGCCGGTGTCTGCCTCCAACTTTGGCGGCGGCTGGTTTGACCACGGAGATGCAAAGGACTGCTGTCTACTTCGGTGAGAGAAACTAGCAAGCTGCTACAGTTTGCTGCTCTGACACAACACAAATTGCAAAACACACCTGACTAGAGGAGACATTTAGCTCGGACTTGCAGAGTACACATAGTTAGGGCGGTTCGAGGTTGGATCACATTCTCACCACAAACAAAATCGATTGTAAGCGTACTGAGACCACCTCTTCATTGAGGTCTCGGTACGATTGTTTGGTCCGCTTTAAGTGCCCATCCGAGTGTGACTGCTGCATTCACATGTGCCCAAACGAACCGCACCGAGGGGGAAAACGAACTCAAGTGTGATTCAAGCGTACTAAATGAGGCAGTTGTGAAAGCCACCTTAAAGCTGTACTGTATTTTGCTGTGATAGTGAGTGGACGATCTCTCCCTGCAGGTTCAGAAGAGCCATCATTGGGATGATCCGATGTCAAACCAGGCAGAGAATCACCATCAATACTCAGGTTCCCATGACAACCTCCCAACAACCCCTGACCCAGTGAGGTGAAATTGCATCGGTATCGCATTGTATCAATATACCCTGGCATTAATACAATGTGTAGAAGATTAATATGAGGAAATAATAAGAATCACTGTCAGTGTTTTTCTCTTTACATTCCACCTGCTGTGACATTGTAGGCATTGTTTGCATTCTAGTTACTTCAATAACAAACTGACAATGGAACGCTTTCTGTGTATCTGTATGTATTCTTCATCTGCTTGACAGAAGCATATCCTGTGTTAGAAAAGGCCAAAGCAAGAACAGGAAAACCCATTGCTTTGATTTCACATGTTCTATGCTGATACAGAAGTGCCAGCTCTTTGATCACATACATTAGGATTACATTCAGTGTCATTGTTGTAGCTTGCGTCAGAATCCCAAGAAAGTTTATTGGACAGGTAAAACTTAATTCAGATTCTGTGTCACTACCTTCTACGCATCTCCACTTCCTCCCACTGTACAAAAGTGAAGCCAAAATATCCCTGACACGGGTGCTGCCATCTTTTGGAATATAATTTTGGTGCCAGAGTCTGCACAGGAGTGATTGGGCGGAGGCGCTGCGGAATCAAAGTCCCATTCAGCGGTATCAAAGTCCTGCTCGCAGCTGTCAATCATGACGATTTACCCTGTTTTTATAGCATCCAATAAGTAATAAAAACCAAACCTAATAAAAAAAAAAAAAAATCAGAAAAAAGGAACAATTGAACAAACAGCGTGATGGGAACTACCTAAAATGACAAAAAACATCTTTAGGAAAAATGTATTACTCTGATTTCATCTTAGATGGCGCTAAGCTCCGGTTGGTGTCTCTGCAAAATAGCCTCGGGAAGGAACTTGTTTTGGTGGAACATGTGTACGTTCAAAAGTTGTTTTAGTCGTGCAACAGAAAACTCAGATTGGACAGATAGTCTAGCTAGCTGTCTGGATTTACCCTGCAGAGATCTGAGGAGCAGTTAATTCAATTCAATTCAATTTTATTTATTGTATCAAATCATAACAAGAGTTATCTTGATACACTTTACAGATAGAGTAGGTCTAGACCAGTAATAACTAGTAATTCCCCCAAGAGCAAGCATTTAATGCGACAGTGGTGAGGAAAAACTTCCTTTTAGGAAGAAACCTCGGCAGACCCAGGCTCTTGGTAGGCGGTTGTCTGACGGTGCCGGTTGGGGGTGTGATGAACATTGGCAATAATAGTCACAATAAAGATAATGGAACAGTGACTACACATGGTAGTTGTAGTACTTCATGTCATAGCAGGGCACTGCAGGGCGTTACAGGATGTAGCGTGGCACAGCAGAGCATAGCAGGACGTAGCATGACGCAGCAGGGTTCAGCAGGACGCAGCAGGACACTGCAGTTAACCATAGTCCTCACAAATCCACCAGAGTTTAGAATGCCAACACAAAGAAAGAGGAAGGTGATGGACATTCAGCCAAAAAGAAGGACATCCGGCGGAATTGCCTGCGGCAAGGACGCAATCCCGGAAGTGGAACGTCATGGATATAGACTAGGTTTATGTCAAATTTCATGAGCTCATAAAACATGCTCCACATGCAAACATGCTCTTCGTGCACCAATCCAACAATCGAGACTTGTATAGACAGCTACGAGTGCTAAAGAAAACATATGGAGAGGCAAAGAAATAAAGGTAATGATGCATACAAAGTAATTTTAGTAAATATTTAATCATTCAACTCTTCATCTCCAGCAAGTAAAGACTTCTACACTTGCATTATTGCTCATCATTACAAATAAACATACGCATGCACAGAGAGTGGGGTGTACTTCGAGTCTTTGTGTGCTGCTCACCGATGGAAGGATTAGGCAGAATGCATCATCAGATAATATAGGTGGGTCTGATGATCATGGTTGCACTCTCTGAGGAAAACTCACTGCCACAAGTTAAAAATTTACAAAAATATATTGAAGAATTGGTAATAAAAATGTTTATGGTACAAGGACAAAAAGGGCTGCATAAATATCCTTCATGTGATGAGAACAAGATCAGAAATTAATGGAAAATGAACTAGAGAGGAAAGGGCTTCAATGAAAAAAAAAAAAGGGCAGTTACATGATGGTGATGTTGAACTGTAAAGGGCCGTCACCAAGAACGATAACTATAACGATGACTATAAATATATAGTTTTAAAAAACGTTTTACTCCAGTGGATGGCGGAGTCCACACCACAACTATAACGACAATGGCAGTGGCGAACAATATCGTTGGGATCACTTTTAGAGCGATTTGATGAACGATAGAAACACTGACAGCCAATCAGAATCCATCTGAATTTACAACATGGCAAGGCGGAGAGAGGCACTGCGGAGAGATTTGTTTTCACACAGGTGCAGTACTGACTTGACGTGAATTTTCCAATCTCTACGGGGCTACGATCCTCCAGCTCTGTGTATTTTAAACATCAGTACTTCTAAACTATGTCTCATGTCACAGAAACCCCTGCTAATTCAAATTCACTGTGATTTAATCTTGTGTTTTGGATGTTATTATCACACTGTCGGTGTTTTTGTTCCAGTGCTCATGCAGACATTACACCCGCCCACCAACTCTGATCTCCGGCTCTATGTAGCACTGTGCGCCCGCTGTTGCCTGGAAAAGGCAGCGTGCTCCGCACCCCAGGGACTGCCGGTAAACTTTTTGGTTCCTAAAATGTACCTGAATCCACAAACATAGGCTATAGGATATTACTACAGACATTTCTGTAATCTTACGTCGCAACGTCTGCTGGAGCGTGCAGTGAGTGCTTGTCTGATGCCCTTGTTTACAGAATGTTATCGTTCAGCAGTGTGGATGCTCACATTGTTATAGTTATAGTTATGGTTATAGTTATCTTTCTTGGTGTGGACGGGCCTTAAGACCACAGTATGAGGATCAATAACTATCTGAGTCAGTTTATATAACAGTAGAAGCCAAACAAAGCTTCATGAACCACTACTTGTATTTGTATTTGTAAGGAATGGCAATTCAGTGTGCTTTCAACCCTTTGTTGAACAGAGAGCGCCATCTAGTGGGCTCAGAAAATAAAGAAAATGATTCACGAAGCTTCCTTTCAACGTCATTACTTACAAGTAAGATTATTTGTTTTTCAATTGGTAATTCAGATCAGCAGTCCCCTGCTTTGGCCCTTCAAAAAGAACACAAACCCAACCTCACCCTGTACTTATCGCTGTCGGGTGAAAACCTTGTATGTCCAAAACAGTTATTCACTTTAAACAAAGTCAGCGGGAATCGCCTCGTCACTGTTTAAATATTTGTTAAACCCGCAGACAGACGTAAAGGTTGATCAAGAGCATTGATGTACAATAGGACAAAATGTATATGGAGATACCAGGTTTCTGACCGACAGTGACAATATGTATCAACAGGGGATTGTGGATGCTCTGGTTTTGTACCGGTACAGCATTTCTGTATCCCTGCAGTGTTTTACACTTGTGCCGTTTCAGGCCAAGTTGTTCTCCAGCCACCCTCTGATCTCGTTTTCATTCGTCCTGATCCATTCGATGTTGTTCATCACGGTCTCCAGCGCCTGCTTCCGAGACATCGCCCCAGCACCGGCATCTGGTGTTAGTGTGAAGAAATGCTCCATCTACAAGACCAGCACGGAGAAATATGTTTCAGGAAGCCTGAAAACAAACTGTCAACCTCTACTTGCTTTGACTCCAACTATATCACAAAACCAAACATTGTATCTACAGTTCAGTCATCAGTAAGTAATACTCATCCAAAAAAAGCCTTAATTCATAACTGCAATGGTCCAACTTTTAACAATTGGTCAAAAATATCACAATGACCATACAAACTTTTCAATCCACCTAGTTTGTTTTAAACAATAATTTCCTCCAAAATATGACTAAAAACTAGCCTGGTTGACACCAGACCCTTCTCAGTTGTAACTGAGAGTGGGTCTGGACAAGCTTCATTCACAGCCCATTTCCAAAGGGGCGTCACCAACGGACGCCGCTCAAATGTCTCTGGGCGCAATTGGATAGTCCTTCAACCAATCAGACCAACGATCCGGGTGACGTAGCAGCGACAGTGGCATCAACGGGTTGCTGCGCTTTGGTGGCCGTCATGTTGAATGTAAACAAAAAGCTGCTTGCCGTCGCTGCGCTATCGTCATCGTGTAAAGCCCGCCTCAACGGTTGTGATTGGTGCCTCGATTTGGAAAAATTGGAAATGGGCTTGAATGGGCTCTTGGCCAGACTGATTTGCAGAGCAAATCTCAAATTTGCCGGAAGTTCGTCAGGGTTTTCCCAGGCTAACTAAAAACACAACTTCTGGCAGAACTTTGACACATTAAAGGGTTATGGCAGGCAACATGACAGCACAGAAGCAGTGTATTCAACCATATTTTGACAAAGTTATCTGTGTTAGAAACATACTGAGCATATCAGAGAAGTGACGGGTTTGGGAAGTTTCTATGGATCGTTGGATTCATTTATCCTGCAAGAAAAACTTGCCAAAGACTGTCATCCCCTGTGATGTAACATATAATACGAGCTGACCACAGCCAGTGTTCGCAGTCACCTTTGAGGCCAACTGGGAGTATTTATTACTTAAAGAAAGGTTTTTAGTGGAGTATTTCTTTAAGAAATAGAATAATAATAATAGAATAATTAAAACTGTTCATGTTACCTTGAAGACAAATTTACAACCCGCTCTTCAGCTTTAAGCAGAAAACTGCTTAAAACCAAACATGTTCAAATCAAAAAGCTAAAAAAGACACCAGTAGTTTTTGAATAATGATAACCAAAGTGCGAGGAAGTTGCACAAAGGACAGTGCCAACCTTCCACAGCTGGAGCTCTGTGTTGTAGGTGGTGCTGATTCGACCCAGTAGGCGACCGAGGTTCCTGTCGTTGATGGTGTACCTGTTGTTTAAAAAGAAAATTTAGTACCATGATCAGCAAAATACAACATAGTCACAGACCTTGTTGCACTGACCTGTTGACCAGGTAGTCCCAGTTGAGTGTGGTCCAGTCCCAGGCCATGTCTTGCCCCAGTGGGTTGTTGGAAACGTATCGCACCACAGTGAACAGATCCTGACTCCTCACTACATTCTCATCTTTAGTAGCCTCCAATAGCCTGTTTGTCAGAACACAGGTTATTCTCTTCACATTCTGGAGCATGTCCAGTTGTGTAGTTTTCGGTTAAGAAGCTTTTATTGGTGATTTATCACGGTAAAAACTCTTCGGCTGCAATGATGGACGGGAAGGGAAGCCCAAGTGTTGAAGTCGACACTTGTATTGGGTGTGATCTAGCATCTGCCCTCATTAGGCTGGCTGACGTCACTGTTTTGCAAAAACTTTCTGTGCACATCGAAAAACTGAGCCAATGTTTACATTTTGTTTACACACTGGAAATCATTTGAAAAAGTGTAGGTTTTGGGTAAAAATGCTGTCCGTTGCTTGCTGTTTTACTGTGGATTTCCACTGGATGCGGAACATCTGCGGACCGGCTCCGCTGCGGAACGGCTGCGTGCTCCGCCGTCCGTCAATACCCACTAGGTCCGCATTTGTTGCGGCACGGCTGTGGCCATGACTGACAGCTGTAGTCACGAGGACCCACAATATCTCGCGAATTCACGTAGAATAGAACCACAAAACCAACAACAGTTTGTTTCCATCCAGCAAAAATAGAAGCTCTGCGTATCTGCTCCGGAGGACTGCGGACCGCCGGAGCTGGGACGGAGTAGGGACGCAGACGTTCTGCAGTCAGTGGAAATACACACATTGACTTTGGAAACCTAATGAGTTCGTCGACGTTCCGGAGACGTTCCGCAGCCGTTACGCATCCAGTGGAAATTGCCGGTAAGTTTGTATGAAGGGCTAAAATGATGCATTTACAAATTTAACCGGCTCTGTTTGACCTCAAATAAAAAGAGAGGTAAGCTAGCAAAACTGTTGCCTTGTTTAAACCCGTCTGACCGCTCAAATAGCAATGTCTCTGTGTTCAAAGATCTCAGCCACAGAATTTTTGGGTGGATTAAGCCAAGTGGAGCTTTAAAGTGAAGCTAAACTCCAAAACCAAATGTATGTGAAGCCTCACATCTACAGGTAACAGCAGGGTGTCTCAGTGTCCATCTACTATTGGCTCATCTCTGGTGCCATTACAACAGACACATTCATCACATGACACAAACAAATATATATATTAAAAATATTAAATATATCTTTGCTAGGAGATGCCAGACTTCACACAGATTTGTGTTTGGGGTGTAGTTACTGAGAAAACACCACCATGGCTCTACAACCTAGGTACAGGCCTAAACAAATATGGGATCTCTTCACAGGTCTGACCAGAGTTGGGTCCCTCGTCAGGGTAGGGCCTTTCTGTTTGGAGTTTGCATGTTCTCTCCGTGTTTGCTCTGATATCCTTCCACCATAAAGAGATGCATGCTAGGTAACTAGGACTACAGTTGAAAAGCAGCTGACTGGCTAACACTGGCGCATTTACAGAAATGTTGATTAACCCTCTAAAGCTAGGGTGGGGAACGTCCGGCCCGCCAAAGACTTTGATCCGGCCCGTGGAGACAAAGGCCATTTGGCATGGAAAAAAAGCAGCTCAAGAAAAAAATATATATTTTCAAATAATGCTAAAAAAATAAAGTTTACAAATTACAAGCATAGGCGATTACTTTTGTCCGAAATAAAGGAGAAAAATAATGAAATTTCCTTTTCGTTTCAAACACTGAGCGTCACGTCACATGCCCTAAACACATCACGCAGTGTCACAGTCACAAACTAAATCTAAATCTAACCGCTGCGCCGACGGCTAGCATGGCATCTGTCAAGAAGAGAAAGGTGGATAATGAATGTCGTGTTTTCCAAGAAAAATGGGCCGAAGAATACTTCTTCGTTGAAGTGAGGGGCAAGCCAGTTTGCCTTGTGTGTGCAGAGTCGCTCGCTGTACTGAAAAAGGCCAACCTGGAACGTCACTACAGTACTAAACATGCTAGGCTAAGTGAGTTGCAAGGGCAGGTACGCAGAGAAGAAATAAACGCACTTCGGCGAAGTTTGTGTGCCCAACAGGCAGCTTTCACCAGACCGAATTTGGACAGAGATAACGTTGTACATGCCAGTTATGTGGTGAGTGAGCTAATCGCCAAGAAGCTGAAACCTCATTCTGATGGGGAATTTGTGAAGGAGTGCCTTGTTGCTACAGCAGAACTGCTTGCACCTGACAAAGTGAAAGAACTGTCGCCGATCGGATTACAGATATGGCACTGGATATTGAAAAAACACTGAAGGACAAATTTTTTTTCACATGTGGCGCACACACACACACACACACACACACACACACACACACACACACGCACACACATACACACACACACACTCGCACAGTGCGTTTTTACCCTTAAGATGGGAACGCGACAGTGGAGCGTTTTTAAGATTTCCAGTCTGGAGGGTGGTTTCACTTTTTTACGTTTTTAAACCCCAAAAACGCCGTCGCTGTCTAAACGAAAGGCACATCTGATAAAATAGTTTGTCGTTTTCACCCGTGAGCGTATTCGTGTAAACAGGGCCTAAATATAACCATAACAATAGCCCTTCTTCACGGCAGACATGTTGACATGTGATAGTAGGAAAAGCACAGGTGTATTCAAAACCATTAATGATGGCTGCATTCCACTTAGGAGAGGCCCTGATATTGAGCATGCTGACTCACTGAAATAACTTACTGGGACACTTGATGGAAGTGAGGTGATCAATTTCAGCTGTGCTTTTCCTACTATGACAAGTCAACATGTCTGCTGTGAAAAAGGTCCATAGTGTGACGGCCTTCTGCTCGTTTTCTGTCTTGTCTACAGGTGTGTCGGGAGGCCTCAGGAGCTGATGAGCTGCACCTGTGTGCAGGTGTCCAAATAAAAGGGCTGCTTCCTCGTCCCTTTAGAGGGCCGTTCTTACTTTGCAACACAGCACTCAGACACATCGCAAATATACAACGGCCATGCGTTACTGACGACTGACTTGGTCCCATCTCACATTCTTTGTTTGATTGGTTAATTTAATTTGGTTAATAAATCCACATTTTAGTTCAAAGCCAACCTCTCAACTCCCTCTTGTGTTGTGGTCTTACCCCTAGGTAAAAAAGTGGCTGTGTGTGCTCAGCTCTGCAGCAAAAAAAAAAAGAAGTGTGGCCTGCAAAACAAGTTATAAAAACTGATATGGCCCTTGATGTCAAAAAGGTTCCCCACCCCTGCTCTAATGTCTAAGGGCATTTTACATATCTTTTTAAATTCACCTTTTAAGGCTATTTGCATTTCAAAATGTTCAGAACAAACTCAGCTTTCTGTCTAGTGAGGCCCAAAATTCTTCCAGAGCAATGTGTAAAGAGATAATTTGGCCCTAAAGCTGAAAAGATGATGTTCGCTTTAGGAAATTTCTCAAGTCTCTTGTGAAACAATGCTACTACACTCAATTGTTTTGGTGCTTGAAATGAGTTTACCAAAGTATTGGGTTCACAAAAGTAGGGTAATGTATAAATAAAATAGTAAATAAATGTCTCAAATGAAATTTTGTAATATCGCTTTTTGATGAGTGTTGTCAAACATCGCTTGGACTTGCCGGTGCGTCTTTTGTCCTCAGAGGGTTAATCAACATTTCTGTAAATGCGCCAGTGTTAGCCAGTCAGCTGCTTTTCAGCTGTAGTCCTAGTTACCTAGCATGCATGTCTTTATGGTGGAAGGATATCAGAGCAAACACGGAGAGAACATGCAAACTCCACACAGAAAGGCCCTACCTGGACGCAAAATTACAAATCCCACTATGGCCACGCCAAGACCCGCCCTACGTAGCAGCTCGATTGGTTGGGATTAGGCATTTCACCTCGAGTGGTTAAGGTTAGGATAGCCGATTGGTCAGGGGATAGGACCTGTACAAATCAGGTTACGTTGCCTTGCGTAAGCATGTACGCCTGGCCAATAGTAGCTATTGAAGGGCGGGTTTTGGCGTGGCCATAGTGGGAAAAAAAATATTGCTACCTGGACAGGGGACCCAACTCTGCTCAGACCTGTGACGGGATCCCATATTTGTTCAGGTCTGTACCTGGGTTGCAGAGCCATGGTGGTGTTTTCTCAGTAACTACACCCCAAACACAAATCTGTGTGAAGTCTGGCATCTCCTAGCAAAGACATATTTAATGTGCATTGTCCAAATAATCTGAAACCCCCTCCCTGCAGATATCCCCAATGCTACATCCATGGACATATTTAAAAAAAACTCCTCAAACACCACCTGTTCACCACAGTCTACAACCTCCCTTAGCTTAACTTAGCCCCAGTAAAGTAAAGTGTCCTTGGGTTTCATGAAAGGTGCTATATAAATAAAAGTTATTAAAACATTCTTAAATGCATTTTTTAAACCACTCTGTAAAATTAGCTATTTCAATTACTTGTATAGAAGTTGAACGTTCTCCACAGATGCCAGTCCATACAGCAGCTTTTCCTTCTCTTGGGCCAAAGAAGTATCTTTGTACCTTTGAAACATTATGTCCCACTTTGCTTCGGTGCCTGAGTTCTTCATGCCATATCGATAGACCAGCAGCCTCAGGTTCACTGCTACACTGCTGCAGGTCAGAAGGAGAAGAACTTTTAACGTCATTACCAGAGAAAAACAAACATTACTTTAAAACCAGCGTGTGTTCACAATATGTTGTTCATGCTGTTGCTTTTCTTGTTCTTATAGAAAACTGGTTTAATGTTAAAAGGGTGGCATCATGTAATTTTTTTATTTCTGTTTGTCTGTGAATTAACCCTCAATTTCCACCAACTGCGGAACGGCTGTGGATCTGCTCCGGAACGACGGCAGAGTCATTAGGTTTCCATTAAAGTCAATGTGTGTATTTCCACTGACGGAGCGGCTGCGTTCCGACTGCGTCCCAGCTCTGTATCTGCCCTCCGGAGCAGATACGCAGAGCTTCTATTTTTGACGGATGCCGGAGAGCTCCGCAGCAATTCAGCACACGGCAGATTTTAACATCGGGTTAATTTTCAAAATAAAATACACCATGCTCACGGCGGATCATATTTCCCTGCACTACACCTTGAAAACGTCATAATGGACAGAGACAGGCCTGAAGTCAACTGTTGTTGGTTTTGTGGTTCTGTTTATAGAAACTACATCCTGTTATAGTGCGCAATCATACATGAAATCGCGAGATCTCGTTGGTCCTCGTGACTTCAGCGGTCAGTCATGGCCGCATGCGTTCCGCAACAAATCTGGCCCTGGTGAGTTTTTTTTTTTGCTGCAACGGCAGCGGAGCCGATCCGCAGCTGTTCCGCAGTTGGTGGAAATAAGGGGTAACTGTCATATTGATAGCTGCTAAACTGTGATTCGTTGTTGAAAACAATGACAATAAAGTTCTATTCTATTCTACACATCGGAAAAAGTGACAAAAAAATTGGAAAGAAAGCTTCAAAAACGTCGGAAAAGTGTCGAAAAAGACGACAAAACGATGAAATTTGTTTTTTCTTCAGAAAAACCAAAAGTTGCAGGTCAACAGGAAGACAACACAGGGGCTAAAATACTTAATTGTTTGGCTGTAAAGAAAATTGAGCACAAGTAACCAAGAGACATGTCAAGTTTGGAAAGTAATACCTGAGACTTCCATTAATCCACTGGTCAAAAATGCGAGAGGCTTCGTCCAGAGCCTCCTGGTCTCCCATCTGACAAGAGATGCTGAGCACAGTCTCCCTCAGTAACCTGCCAAATCCCAGAAAAATACAGTTCTTGCAGAAAATCTCCAAATGTCAAAAGTTTCACAGCATGGAGTTTTTCTATGGTTTTCCTCAAGATCTTGGTGTGTTCGTGTGGTATTTTGGAGGGATGTTTGACCATTTTTAGCAAATCTTCAGTGGTGAAAAATAATTAAATGTTGCACCAAGTCTGTGTAATAAAAGGTACAAATCCAAAAACTGCAGCAACAACTTCTGAGACATAAAAGAGCATGAGAATGGCCATCATATACGTCCATCATAATGTTCTAAGCCTTATGCACGCTAAACATTCAACATTTTAATAAGTGCTAACTACTTTATATACTGTTAACCTGCTATCTCCCCCTAAATATCCCCTGTCCCTCAAAAAAAAAAAAGACAGAGATATGGGTCTATGTGGGTCTCAGAGGGTTAATGACTTGGTAGAGGAGATCAGGGAAGGATCTAAGGTGTTTTCTGGAACGCAGTATGAAACTCTAATGGACACTGTTCCTGCGGTACCTCTGCGTCTGTGTGCCGTTATCATTCCATCCAAGTTGGGTTGTGATTGCTTTTACGTAGTCACGAAACAGTCTCTAGAGAAAACAAACAAAAACATGATTCTTAATTAACACTAAGGAACTAAACAGAACCTTTACTGACACACGTTGTGTCTTTAAAGGAACAAGAAGTGAGGTTTCTACTATACCATTAGACACTAATGCGCAATGTTTTTTTTTTTTTTACAGTTTGCAGTTCATGGATTTTTTTTAAAGGGCAACTATTATATAGCATTTTCAGGATTATACTTGCATTTTGTGTTTGTACTAAAACATGTTTTACATGCTTTAATGTTAAAAAAAAACACACTGCCCATGGCTGCTGCACCTGTATTCATCCTCTGTATGAGACGCTCCATAGGAGCGCCTGTCTCTTTAATCCCTGGAATCTCCGGAGCCTCCGCTCCTTGTTTCACTAGTTGAAGCTGGAGCTACTGCAACGGAGTATATAGCAGGACTTTATACCATGAAAAATCACTAATAAAGGCTTCTTAATGAAATACTACACAACCGGACAGTAAAGTGACTGGAATTTGGGGAGAAATGACCAGCACTGGCCGAGATTACAGCTATGTTGCGTTAGCATGTAGCTACTTAATAGTTAGCAGTATGCTAACATTAGATTGTAATGGAACAAAGCAGCACTTTCTATCATCAAAAACCGCAGATAAAGACTTCTGAACCAAACACTACCCAATCAGACATGTTTCAGCAGTAATGCGACCCGGAATTGGGGAGAATTTGACAACATTGGCAGCCAAGATGACATTGTTTACTGCCGTTAGCCATGTAGCTACTTTAGTTAGCAGTTGACACTAATAGAATATAGCAGCAATTTCTAATGTCAAAAATGACAAATAAAGGCTTTTAAACCAAAGACTACAAACAGAAAATGTTTCAGGAGTAATGTGCCCCGGAATTGGGGAGAATTTAACCACACTGGCAGCCAAGGTGACATTGTTTACTGCCGTTAGCATGTAGTTACATGGGACAATGTTAACACCACAGTGGCTTAAAAAAAAAAACACTCCAGTCCTGCCTACTTGGAGCAGATGATCAATCATAGCAGGCCGGCTTAGAGTTGCGTAACACGTCGAGAGTAGAAAAAACTGTTGAAACCGGAGCGTTCAGAATAGTTGGAAATCTGAATGTTTTAGCTCACAGAGATTTATTTAAAATACGTTCACCTCATTATTTGAAGTTTTGGCCACGTTTAACGTTAATGAAAATCAAACATTATAACATAGATATTACAGAAAACACGGAAAAGCATATGTGACCTTTAATAGTATGATGGCTCAACAGTTACTTGACTACAGCCAGAGAGCAGAGGCACCATAAAACGACTGTACATACAATGGTAAACAATGGAAAAAACCCTCTTTCTGACAAACTGACCGTTCATTTTAGCCAAGAAAAGGTGACTGTGAGCAGGGTACAGGACTCTGTAAGGGTTGCAGTTAAGTTTAGCCGACAGAAGGTGACTGTTTACGCTGACGACAGTTAAGTTTAGACTCCAAAGCGACTAGTCAAATGCTCACATTTGAAAACTGAGAATCCAGCCTGCGCCTCGTTTGGGATATAATTCCTGTGGCAGTTTCTTTCACTTAACCCCAGGCAGATGCTATTGTACTGTATAACAGATTTTAAGCAAATGAGAGCGTCAATCAGAAGACTAAAAGCCTGTCCCACATGACACTGCATGTTGCACTCATCAGGTGTGATTCGATAAGAGGAAGATAAATTAGATATCACACTGGAATTACACAGCAAAGTAAAGTTAAGAGTTAAAATAAAAAAAGTATAACTTATGATCCATAAGAATTACTAATAACAATACAAACTATATATTTATAAATAGCACCTTTTTAAAACAGCATCTAAGAAATTAAAAAACTGCAGCCTCTGACTGAAGCCTGGTAACGTTTAGTCTTGAGGAGAGAGATTGATTGATTGATTGATTGATTGATTGATTGACTTGATTTATGATTTAAGTGTTTAAATGTCACATACATAGACAGCAAAAAAAGACATTTGGGTTGATTTTGCCTCTTGAAATTTTAGATCACAGATCAACTTCAAAGTTAAGGAGTTTTTAATTTTCCAAATGTGATAGCTCAATACATAGAAGGATTAGCAGCTCCCCTACCTGAAACTTTGGGTAGAGCGCCTCATTGCCTGAGAGCATGTCCCGAACATACGCGATAGAGGAGGCCACGCGTTCCCAGACTATGTATTCAGTCTCATCTTTCAGGTACTTGGTAAGATTGAAGGCATTACCATAATCTATAACATCTGCCCTGAACAGTGAAATGAAACAGTAGTTGCAATATCTCTATATGATGTCATGAATGTTCATACAGCGTGTTTTGGGGGTGGAATCCTACCTTGCGAGAGCGAAAACGTCATCAATGTAGCTTGTGCGATCAGCTGCATCAAACTCCTGTCGAAGAAATATAACCGAGTCAAACAGAAGATTAACACAGTGAGTTCTTTGACGAGTGTGGTGTTAATAAACCTTTCCAAGAAATATTGGAACAATGACACCAAAACATTTATGTGTCATGAAAGGTCACTTACTGTTTTGCTTCAAAGAAGTTAGCATCAAAGGTGAAAAGCATCATATAAAATTTTGGCTCTATAACTTTCAATAATGTTTCTGGCAGTTTAAAAAGTAAGATTGGGTTAGGTTAATAGTGCGACAGAGATTTCCACAATAAAGTTGTAACATCTTGAAAAATATAATTTTACAAGAATAAAACACGATTGTAATATTTAAAAAAATAAAGTAGTAGTTTCAAGGGTTTTGAAATTAAATGAAATTGAAATTTCTAAATTGTAATATTATGAGTCATGAGAAAAATGTCTTAGTAATAAGTCACAGTATAATACTGTTGCTTCAAGAACAAACTTCAGCATGTTATAAGTAGTTTGGATGAATTAGATTACATATGTAGGCTATGTTTTAGCATTTTTTTTTATCCGGTCAGAGACCACCTCTTTTCGTTGGACCAAATTCCGGCGGTTTGGTCCGGAAAGTGGCCCGGGGATGTTTTCACACCTTAAATTTTGGTTCGGATCAAACTGAAAAGTCCGTAAGTCCAGACCAAACAAGGTAGGTGTGAAAGCCCCCTAACAGTGCAATCACCCAAAATTCACTACGTAAACATCTTCAAGCAGACTTGAATCAAATGTAAGGATGAGGCTGAGCAACATCAGCAGTTAAACATACCGAGCTAGAAATAGTCTACAGCGAAAACAAAATAATAATAAATAAATAAACTTGAGGATGTGTTGGGTAGTGTGAATGACATGTGCACTGCTGCGTGTTTGCAGATCTCTGAGGACAGCTTTACCGAGTGGTTGTTTTGAAGTTGTTGACTGATAGCGTTCCACATGTGCTCTTCATGGTTGACTCTGTAGAATCCGATGTGATCGTTGTTAACCTTCAGCAGCCCGTCCACTGAGGCCGAGTAGTTATTGATGACAAGCTCTGAAAATCAACAGTCATCATGAAGGCGTTAAGGGCTTTTCACACGGGGAGCAGCACTTCGTCTACGTGGTCGCATGGATCCGCCGGGTCTACTAGCTCCTCATGTGAAGGACAACGCTTCAACGCGTTGTAACCATGGGGATTCTGTTCACTACTGTATCCCTGCCGTACAACTGAATGAGATTAGCTGACTGTGGTATCATATATCCTCAATAACAGGTTGATTTATAACAAATTGTGGCAACCCTATTCTTTACTAACAACGGACTGTTATTGTTGATAGCTAAAGTTAGCTAAATTAGCATAGTCAAAATTACGGACGTTACCCAATAAATCCAGTCTTTTGCCGATGCTCTGACAAGCCAATGCCCCGCTGTCAATGTCCTGTTTAGAACTCACAAATTATATATTTAGTGAACTCACAAGCAGCAAGAATCAGTCTCTTTTTCATTGAATTGTACGACGTTTCGCTCGCGTAGGGACAAGTTCAACACAATTCAACTCTTGCAACGGGCGGGCGTGTGGGTTTGACGAGCACGAACGCGACATTTTCACGGGATTGCGCCCACTTGTCGTCGCCTGTCAAACTGCCCGCGCCTCCCTACCTGCCCGCTTGCTTGCTTCTCATTGAAAATTAATTACGAGGCTTGACAATCGCTTCCCATGTAAAAAGCCTGTTAGTGTGTGAGTGAAAATGGACATGTTGGCTGGATTGGTCAATTTCTGCTATAAAATGGAAAGAAAATGGAGTTTATTTACTAAGAAAATGAGTACATATTTTTTATTTAGTTTTTTATTTTGCGATTTTATTATTTCTTTCCTATCATTCTATTAGGTGACATATGTCAAATGTCATCTACTTATTTTACACAGGGTTTCCGTGGGGTCTTTAAAAGTCTAAAAAAAGCCTAAAATTTGAAAATCAAAATTAAGTTAGGCCTTAAAACGTCTTAAATTCGCGGAAGTATTGTGTTCAAAGTCTTAAATAACTTTTAACATGTCTTTATTTTCCTACGTCAATGCAATGCTCATTGAAATGTTCCCGCAGCGCTTTAGAATGTTATTTTTTAATTCTGTGGTGTTGTAGTTCTTTCTGTCGCTAGTCCAAATATAATTCGCTGTATTACGACTACAAATGAGACCAACATGCAACTTATTTTGCAGCCAATCTAGACACCAGTCCTATAATGCTTTTGAGGAAATCAGGGAATTGTTTCAGACAATGTTTCCAGACTCTGACTTTTTTTAATTTTGTGATTATAGGTATTACATTTCATTCATAATGGTCTAAAAAAGGTCTAAAAAAGTATTAAAGTTGACTTGGTGAAACCTGTAGAAACCCTGTTTACATTTGTATTTGTCTTGATGTGCTGAAAAAACTAAATGTAAAGGTAATTTGGACAGCACTCCCAATTAATACTTTGTATCGCCACCTGGACGCTTATGCAAATGTCTGTGTGGCAATAAAAAGTTTAACTTGGAGTGCTGTCCGTATTACCTTTATATATTATCTACATTAAGGATCCAGCAACCAGTCTTTGAAGTCTTCTAAGTTTCAATGTGAGTTGAGAGCGTTAGGTCTTATTTTTTATGAAAGAACTAAATGCCAATTAAACATATGTTAAAAATAAAAAATAAGTCATGCATTTTTTCATCCTAGTGAGAAAATAGATTACATTTGCCATAAGTCATTGGCTGGCTTAAAGGCAAAGTGCTGATTAAATGTTTTTGATTAATTGCAATGTTTTGAAGATGATTACACAATTAAAAAATACTTAAGCTGAGCATACTATACCTGCGTTGCTCTTGTCAAATATCGTCAACATATTTTTGTTGCTTTTCACAGAGTGCCATTCGACTGGAATGGTCCACTTGTACCTGAAACAAAAACACATTCATTGTTATTAATGCACTTGACATACACAACCTACACATATACAATCTTTTTAGGCCATCTTAAAAATTACTTTTGTATTTGATTAATTAAAGCTGCCCTCATCATTACTCCATTTTGCTCTGGTTTGGTCTCCACCAACTCTTGAGGAAAGATCTGTCTTTTCAGCTACTAAATGTTCACCAGCTAGTCTCTAATTGTGTCTGTCTGCTGTTTGCTGCTGAGCAGGAAGTGTAGAGTGGCTTTATCACAGATTAAAGTAAAGTTAGGGGCTTAAAAGTCCAGTTCAGACCAAAGATTCGCAACGAGACAAAACCGTTTCAGAATGTTGTAAGGAAAAGCTGCAGCGGTCTGAACCGGCCCGTCTCAGCTCGGCTCACCTGACTCAGCTGTTCAAGTCTCTAGAGGCTGGTTTTAGAACGTAATAGACGTCAGCTGTTTCAACAGCCAATAGAGAAGTCAGCTGTTCGAGTCAGCTTCGAACTATAGAAATAAAAATGGTCCATAATCCATTTTATTTCTATGTTACAAACTGTCAACTGGTCGAAATGGCAGAGTTTTGGGTTCACCCATGAGCACCTACGAGCACACATGAGCACCTCCGAGCATGGCATGGGGTCGAGCGAGCTAAAGAGAACTGAACAAAGCAGTGAATCGGAGACATAACACGTTTTCGCCGATTCATCACTAGAAATGCAACTGTAGCAAATATCTCACTATCACTATCCTCATTCATGTTTTAAGATACAACAAATGACCTATCCAGCTACAAAAAAGCCTGAAAAGTCAGAAGTTAGAACGGTCGTTAGTATAAAGAGTTGTTGCTATGGAGATGATACACCGTCTCGTCTCACCGCATTGGTGTGAACTGGCAGGTTTTGGAACGCTGCAGACCGGCGCGTTGCAAGTGGCTGCAAGTTTTAACTCCTCATCTCAAATCTTTGGTCTGAACTGGACTTAAAGCAGAACCCAGATGTAGCTACAGATTGTTAGAAGACCAGATTGTGTCATTTTATCATCTCGTTAATCTAAATTCCAACATGGAAACTCCATTACCTCTTAAAACTAAATGATCATATTGTAGTACCTTACTCAGATGGTTCTCAAACAGTATTTAGTTTTTAGGCCTGTTATCCTGAATAAACAATCTAATGTAGCTCAGCGTAAATTCTGTCAGGGAGACTTCAATTACGTTGTCTCTCTTCTCTTTAACTGATCCGATGGTAGGTGGGTGTTACGTTTCTGTATACCAATCAGAATCGGGCACGTACGTTCAAGCCAATCACAGCATGACTACCATGTTTTAAATCTGTTCTCTCTCTCCTGCTTATGTCAGTTGTATTTTCAGACGAGAGTGCGACCCGCCTCCTCCCCGTCTACCTCCAGCCATATTCGGCACGGTGTTCTCGGTCTTCTCCCGGCTGACGGCTCATTTTGCCTATACGGATTTTTCTCACCACACCAGTGTCTAGATTCCATTGGGGGATATGTTTTGGTTTTCCTAAACCTTAGAATTGTATATATACCCCGTATACAATGGAGTCTAATCTCCAAAGTTATGTATGTAATTACTTTGTGATATCTTACTAATAAATGTTTGCATATCTGCAAGCCTCATGAAGCTTCATTAAACATATTATTTATTTGCTGAGCTCACTAGATGGTGGACTTGGTTTAAACAAAAAGGGTCAAGGAATGGCAATTCAGCGTGCTTTCAACCCTTTGTTGAACAGAGAGCGCCATCTAGTGGGCTCAGAAAATAAAGTATATGGTTCATGAAGTTTTATTTGGCCATCATTTCTTTCAACGTGAAAGACAACAAAGCAAAAATGAGAAAGGAAGCACTATCCTGAAATAGTAAATCAGATGAAAAGTTGTTAATTGGAAATGACCTAATGATTAGGTCGTAATAGAAATACAGCTGAAGCTGACGGAGTATCTGGCAGCCTTTGGACTTTTCTTATTGTTTGATGGGTAATGATGCCAAAATAGTCATTCCACAATGTCATTCTAATCCAAATTAGACAGCTCTGAGGCGTTTTTATCTTATTGGTTTCACTGACCCAAGAGGCGAATGAGGCTGGCTGGCATTAGCTTTAGGGTCCAGGAGGAATCGTTTTTGGCTCAGTTTGGCACTCATGTCTGAGACAGACAGGTCCAGCACAGGATAACCCATTTGTTTGGTCCATGTATCCATTACGTCCGCAACTGGCAACCCACTCACCTGGGCACAGAGAGAAGAAATTGGCTGCTGCTTAGACAAATTCACAAAACTTAAAGCAATATTCCACCATTTTGGGAAACATGCCCATTTGTTTTCTTTCTGAGAGTGAGATGTTCAGATCAATATCAATCTCTCTCTGTGAGTTAGACAGCTGGAGTCAGGATGTGGTTAGCCTAGCTTAGCATACAGCCTGGAAGCAGGGAAACAACTAGCCTGGTTCTGTTGAATGCTTCAAAATATTATATATTAAAAATGAACACACTTTATGACATGTGGGTTTATTCTGTACGCAAACACTACTAGACTCACTAGAGCCTGATTCTGCTCGAGGTTTCTGCCTGTTAAAAGGAAGTTTTTCCTCGTCACTGTCACACCAAATGCTTGCTCTTGGGGAGAATTGTTGGGTTTTTGTAAATTAAAGAGTGTGGTCTAGACCTACTTTATCTGTAAAGTGTCCTGAAATACCTTCTGTTATGATTTGACACTAAAATAAATTGAATTAAATTGAATAATATGGCGCTCTTAGTTTAAAGAAAAAGGCTCAAGGACTCACAAAGCTTCATGAAGCTTAAATTGGCCGTCACTACTTCTCACCTCACTTTCATAAAGAAAGCAAATAAGCATTTCTTCCCAAAATATTGAATATTTCCTTTTAATAAGTGGGTATTAATCTGGTTTTGTACAATTTTTGAGGTTTAAAACTGATATAGTTCAAACATACTTCGGCGAGAGATGCCCAGAAGTTGGCTGTTTTGGCGTTCTTGAAGTGGTAGTCTTTCAAATATTTCTGGTGAAAGAAGACAAAAGAAGAAACAAACAGGCTTTCATCAATCAGCTGCTGAACCACTTGAGACTTTTATGATCATCCATTGTTAAATTTCGGTCATGAAGCTGTAACAGTGTGACTTACTCGACAGCCGTCTCTGAACGTGTCTTTACCCATCCAACTCTCCAACATCCGGAGAATA
Organism: Sander lucioperca; assembly: GCF_008315115.2. Lineage (NCBI taxonomy): Eukaryota > Metazoa > Chordata > Actinopteri > Perciformes > Percidae > Sander > Sander lucioperca. Next base: position 29,636,332 of record NC_050190.1, on the reverse strand, counting down.
GACGCTCCCTGGATGAAATTGGATCATTTAGAAATAGTATTTTGTTGCATGGTATGCGTGATACATTGTATCTTGTTGGTAATGTATCTGATGTGAGGTTTTCCAGCAGTCGTACCTTGCTGTATGAGATGCCATCAAACACAGAGGTGATCTCTGCTGGGGTCGACACATTCACAATGATCGGGTGAGAGGAAAGGAGGGCGTCGTCCACCATGACAGGAAGCACATCACTGATGATCATGATGTCTCGCTGTATACCACAGAAGGACACAGGGCACGTTTCAGGGTACTGAAGTCCTCAAAATCACTGGTCTACTGTCAGTGGGATTATTTGTTGTGCCTTTTTAAAGGAGAACTCACCATGCCCCAGCTAGGTTCAGCTTTCTCCACACCGATGTACTCAAAGAAACTGGCAAAGCCTTCGTTAAGCCAGAGGTCTTCCCACCAGTCCATAGTCACAATGTTCCCAAACCACTGGAAGAAGACAATTCACATGAATTTCCAAACAAAGGAAAATTTAAAGCTACAAATTAACCTGCTAGGGGATTACTGGGTGTTAAAATTAGCCATGGGCCCCATTCTTATGACTGCCTGCAGAGAGAATCTGGTAGTTATAAGAGATAGATATTATATTTCTTATTCCCCTGTTATACAAACACATTTTTATCATATTTTTGATATGAAGAAGCCTCCCTGTTTTTTGATCTGCTCATGTTTTAACTAGCTGTTTGCTAGTTTTTACAAAATACAATAGTTACTCCGTGTGGATATAGAAATGTAGAACTGAAATAAAAATGACTTATATAACTAGAAAGTACAATATTACAACTTTTTCTAAATACTCCTCACCAAATAATGTAACTGGAAAACTGGAAAAACATCATATAGCCAAAAGAGACTGTCCTCCCCATGAAAAACACTCCCTTTAGGTCGATTATTCAAGCATTAACCCAGGAGACTGGGGTTCTTGTCCCGTTTAAAAATAACTTTACAGAACAAACGGAGCTACCTCACATTCTGCGCCATCACGTGCGTAACCGGAAGCTGAAATGGTATTTGTGCTCGAAAAGATAAAGTGCTGAATTGAAATCATTTTAATTACACAAAACAGACAGGATAAACTTTGGGCCTATGAGGCCTCTGATTGTCAACAGGCGCCCACTTTGGCAATCGACCATGACTTTTGTGTATACAGTATTTACCTGTAAAGGTTTACGGTTTATTCTCCAGTACATGTGAGGGGGCCTCATAAAAGCTTTCCACCCAGAAGACTATTGTACATCATCATATTCAGACAACTAAACCACTGCTGATCCCTCATGTGAGTTTGAAGAATTCATAAAACTTTATTGATGGCCTCAAGGCCTCTTATCTCCCATCATAGTAAAACAGCTGATGTGAATCATAAAAAGCTTGAATAATAGCACATCAAGGGTTTTAAACATTTACAATTCTGAACTTTGAACTCTTTTTTTTCCATTTTAAATGATGGATCTTTCCATCCGTGCGGGAAATAGAGATAAACAAGTTTCCACCACCCTGTTTTTACACATTGGTCTAAGTGAGCTTCATCACCTCTGTACAAGGTTAACGGTAACTTGGATTATATCTGTGCCAGTCCAAGACAACTGTCACTTATTATAGAAAGGTGCTGCTGGACAGAATTACCTGATTTGAATATTTATATTTGAGCTTTTATTCTCTAACCCCTGGATTTTTAGTTGAACTTGGTTAGAGCCCACAGGCCCTTTCAAGCGGGGGAGCTCAGAATGTGTCCCGGAAGAAGTTAAGAGAAAAACACAAGATTTTCACTGAGGAAAAGGATGTTCATGTCCTGTGAGAACTACTTAAGGGGACCGGTGTTTTAATCCAAGCCACAATCTTTTTTTCTAGCCAGTTTGGTGCCTAAACTTAACTCTCACGTTTACGCTGACGGTCACCTTTTGTTGCTTAAAATTAATTGCAACCTTTTCTCAGATATAGTAAGATAAACCTACGATAAGTAAGGTTAAGCCGACAAAAAGTACGATATCATACAAACCTGATCATGAGAATGCGTTGTCCTATTATAGGCCTATGCAACACAACAAAGCAGATAAAAAGGAACCTGCATGTGATGCATGTCTTGCATACTCCTTCAAAGTTCTGACTGAACAAAATAAAAAATAACAAAGCAGAGAAGGTAATAAGGAACTAGATAGTGGTACCTGGTGAACCAGCTCGTGGGCGATAACAGTGGCCACTCGCTGCTTGTTGTAGGACGAGGACTGGTTCTCATCATACAGCAGGTTGGTTTCCCGGTAGGTGATGAGGCCCCAGTTCTCCATGGCACCAGTACCAAAGTCAGGGATGGCTATCTTATCTGGATCAAAACAGCACAGAGAAGTCACCGCTTCTATAATTGCATTACTGCCTCAATAATTCTTGTGAATGGACGTTCTTTATCCCCAGAGACTTCCTCATTTTATTAAATGATATTCAAAAACTGGATTTAGAAAACCACGTGATATTTCCTCACCACTATTAAAACAAAATTCCCTCCCTCATCACAAAAAGACATCTTTCTCTCCTCTAATGTGTTTGTTGAGGAGATACTTCTGGAAAATAACCTGTGAGTGCTCACAAGACACTTTCCCACCATCAGTTATTTTTCATGATGTCCACTGTAGGAATATTTTATTAAGAGTATGTGTGTATGTGCTAGTTGCAAAAGAGCTGTGTGTTGTCAAGGAAGTTTGGGGGTCCCCTGCTGGAGCTGCTCCCCCCACGACCCGATACCGGATAAGCGGACGAAGATGGATGGATGGATGGTTAGAAGTACTCCAAGTGACCTCTTCAAGCACAGAAGGTTAAGCTTAAGTCATACGTTTAGGCCTTATATAGCATAAAAGTGAATTGTTTAAAGGTTATGAGAACAAGAAGAGGAAGTTGCACCAACCTTGTGAGTGTGAGTGTGTGTGTGTGTGTGTGTGTGTGTGTGTATGTGGCAACAGAAGAATTTGCCCGGAGACAGGAGGACCACACCCCATGGAGGAAAAGGTTAAAGGTTGAGGGATATTGCAGAACGAAGCTCACAACTTGACAGAAATTTTTCTAGCCAGAGCTCCGACTCCTTTGTCTGAATCTATGGATAGTCCGTGTCTTTTGTGAACCCACATATGTGATTGCAACTTAACTGCTGGACTCAGTAAAGTTTTCTTAACCTGAATATCAGTCCCTCCAGAAAAACGTGATTATGCGATCGCATAATTCAATGCATAATCAGCAAAAGTCCGCATATTTATGCGGGGGCCGCATTTTTTCAAATACGCCGCACTTTCGCCGCGTAAATTGCCGATTTCCGCGCAAAATATGCAGGGCTTGCATGATTTCATAATCCCCGCATTTTCGTTGCAAAAAGGTCACATATATCTTAGCAGAAAGTAGAAAAATGTTGCGTTTACTTCACACAAGAGCAGCCATTTTCCCCTGTTGCCATGGGAATGTTATGAAGTGACGTAATTACGCGACGTGAACATCATCGAAAAGCTGCAAACCCCGCGATGAAGCCATGATGAAACCGCAGTTTTTGCAAGTTCCCGCAATTTTTGCAAGTTCCCGCAATTTTTGCAAGTTCCCGCAATTTTTGCAAGTTCCCGCAATTTCATCGCATAAAATTGCGATTTAAGAAAACGTGCCGCATAATCAAGTATTTTTGACTGCAACAATCATAAAAAAACTCATTTTTCTGGAAGGACTGGAATATATCGTCTCAGAGTTGATCCTTGAGTTTTGGTATCCATAAGTCCTATCAACGAAAACGCAGGAATTAGAGTAATTAGAGTAATTAGAGTCAGATATCTCGGCCTTCGGGCCTGTGTTTTTTTTTTCAAAATTCCCTTTCTACACCACCTTGGAAGATTTATTCCATTGGATTTGGTAACGGCTAGTCTCGTCGTGGATATAGACTAGGTAATGGCTGCCTTAACTGTCATTTACTTTTAGTGAATTCAAGATTCTGTGTTTCTTACCTGTATCTCTTCAATTCTTAATTATAACAGTGAGCATTATAAACCGTTCTGATAATGAGCTGTCCCAACTGCATTGTGCTCTTACTTCTTACAGCTGCTCTGTCTCTGGGTTTGAGTAAACTCAAAGATGTACTGATCTTTTCTTGGGACATTCAACTTGGCCCCCATTGAAATAAACCTGAGACCCCCAAAACAAAGTATGTATCTAACTGTGATCACTAGGATGGGACACAGAGAGAAATGAATTAAATGTAAGTACTTAAAATCTGACATGCTTAACCCTCTGGGGTCACACAGTCTTAACGTACCCAGTTTTCTGATGGAGAATGACATGTTGAAATATTCCTCAAAGTAGTCAAAGACGATCTTGGTTGTGTTGGCTGCATACTCAGCAGTTCCTAACTGAGTTGGCTGGGCGTAGATTCTCAACTATAAAGGAAGACAGAACACATGTGCATGTATTGGCATTTGCCTGAGAGTATAAATCTAATAGTATAGTATAAGTTCATTTAAAATCTCTTCCACAATACTTGTTGTAAAGTGATAGCATTGATATTGATGCATAATGGTAAACTCACAGGAATTCCTCCGGCAGAAGTTCTTTCCACATGATGAAACTGGTGCACAGCAAAACATACCAAATAGGTACTCATTGGAATGGACTTCTGGAAGGAGGTCTTCTTTTTATTGCCTGGCAGTTCTTCAGGGGCGCCCTGGAGAGTCAGAGGAAAAGGCTAATGGGTTAATGGGGATGTCAGTCAGACTGTGGAGCTGGGTGGATCCCCTGGCCCAAAAACAGAGGCACAAGATTGATTACTCTGTTTTTAGTATAGTAGAAAGTGTTCACGCCAAGCCTGGCTTCCTCTTTCTTTTTTGTTGTTTTTTCCCCTCCACCATGGGAAAGTTTGAGGAATTATGCTCCTTTCACCTACAGCAACTATTCTTCAGTCCAACAGCATTGCTTAACAGTTAGTAACTCTGTACGTACAAGAAATTCATAGCCATTAAGTATTAGTAATTATTAGTGGAGCTGTGAATTTTGAGACTTAATGTTAAATTTAGTTGATGAACCACATGGTTTCGTCTAGAATGAAACCCTTTGCTGATGAAGCCCAGTCAAAATGACTTGAATTTTCCCAATAAAAAAGGCAATGCTGGTATAGGACTATTTTCATGGCAGACATTATTTTTTAAAGATTTAAAGATTTTTTGGGGCATTTTAAGCCTTTATCATATAGGACAGCTGAAAATATGAAAGGGGAGAGAGAGGGGTAATGACATGCAGCAAAGGACCACAGGTTGGATTTAAACCTGCAGCTGCTGCGACAAGGACTGAGCCTTTGTACATGGGGCGCACGCTCTACCAGGCTAGCTAGCTGATTACCGCTAACTCCATTGGATACAGAATAGTGTTGAAACCAGAAACCTGTAAAATAATAACTGTTCTAAATATACACACGATGGCTACATACATACACCATAGAATGCTTAAAGTCTGAGGCTTGAGGCTCGAGTTGTTACAAGTGTTTTTGTTAAAAAAAATTACTTTCAACTGAGTTAAGCTAACGGTTAGCCCGTGCTTTAACTCATTTTGGGTGACCTTTAATGTAATTCCAAAACATTTGGCAGGACTCTTTATCTAATTTCTATACTATTAAAATTATTAATGTTTAGGGTTGCTGACTTGAGTCCTACCTCAGAAGGCATGTTGGACAGGGCTCCATAGTTAGCATCATGAGTGATGGAGATTGTGTAGGTGGCCTTCTTGTTGGGTTCATCGAAGCAGGGAAATGACTTGCGAGCATCTGTTGGCTCATGATCAGTCGCAGCAATCTTTCTGGTGATCAAAAGAAGGACAGATTATTGCAATTTTGGAGTTTTTAACCCCAAACATTGGTTAGATTAATACTCTACAAGTACAATACTTTCAGATGCAAGTTTGTCATCTCTGATGAGATCACCTCTGCATTTTGCTTCAGTTACTTTCCCTGGCCATGCCTGATCCCTGAGGAACGTCTACTTCTGAAAATACAAATTTATTTTTATCTATATATAGAGAGGCAAAGTCCCTACCTTTCCGGTGTACCCCATTGGAACTTATTTCGGAAAAAAATATGTCCGGTAGTGAACGGGGAGAGACAAATAATTTTTTATCCTGTTGGAATTGAGCCAAGAATTACACATATGATGTTTATCAATTTAAAAGATCATCTCTCGTCTAACACAATATCTAGTCAACTTGCTTGATGCTCGGCTTGCTCGCTAGCTAGCTAGCTAGCTTAGCTCTGTTCCACAGCACATTAGCTGATGTGTTTTATCCAGTGTCATTTATCAGCCGGGAAGAGAAAGAATGACAAGATCCGTTGCTCGTGTGAGTAACATTACATCCCGGTATGAAACACACAGACTACGTAGCTTCTTAGTCTTATACTTCAACAGTTTTACGACAAACTTCTTGACTTGGAAAATAATCTTTTAAATTGACTGACATAATTTGTTTAATGTATGGCTAAACCAGGGTTTACTGGTCAGGAAGGACTTTTACCAAATTCACATTTTTTTAGTGATACTGAATTTATGTCAGCTAAGTTTTCATGGTGGCAAAAAGGTATCCGAAGGTCCATAATGCAGCATAATTCACATATCTGCGGCCCTTCTACGTGCTCAGTATGTTTGAGGTAGCCAATGAAACAATGACTGTTTGGAAAATACTGAGCATACAGTACAGGACTGAAGTAGATTGTGTCTCTGGAGTGGTTTGAAACGTTTCTGTAGACAGATCATTTATTTCTGCAGTGTAAACAATGTGTCACCATTGGAATCCATTGTAACTGATCTGAATCCAAGCTGAGTCCAGCTGCTCTCCATTCAACCACCACATCTAAAGAGTTGTTGTTGTTTCCCGAAAGATAGATTCTGGACAGACAATCACTTCAACCAAAACATAAGTTTGTACTAACTCCAAAAAATCTAGCCAAGTTACAATTCAACAAGAGTAGCAATGTGTTGTTATTTGATCAAATATTTATAGTCAGACAAAACAATCCCAACTAAAGGTCCACGTACAAGCTTTTCCTGGAGCTTTCTACCATATGACACAGTCATCAGTAGATGGAGTTTGCTCATGGAGATGGATCATTTACCTTAGTAGCTGTTATGATTTCATCCATAGCACATCTATAGCATTTCCATAGTCTTGCATTGCCAGACCTATCTCCACAGCGTTGTAGAGTAAGGTCTGGCTACACCACAGTTCCATTTTGGGATAGGAGAAAAAAACGCTCTGGGTTGTTTGCAATTCTTTAATCCAATCACAATCGTCTTGGGCGGCGCTAAGCTACAGACGCTGTGACGGTTGTTCTGCAAAAAAGTCTCTGAAGGGAACTTGTTTTGGTGGAACGTTTGCACCCCGCAAAAGAAAACGCCACATACAATATTAAATGAAGTTAACTGTTCACACAATACAGTAATGTGAGCTATTTAAAATTAGCTGGATACATGGTTAAACTTCATTAGCTCTTACCAGTGTATCACCGTGTGTACTTCGTCCACAGCAATCCCACCAATCATTGCGTTATCTTTACAATCATTCCCTGAAAGACCTAAGCAGGCCTGCCCTGTTGCACGATCCAAATTTTCTTCAAAACAGCGCGTAGCTTGCTAGCTTAGTCTGTTGTTGTTTCCACAACGGCAACACACAGACAGCAGAAGGTGAGGGACATCCGGCGCGTGGCTCACAAGTCGGATGTCCCTCACCTTCTGCTTCAGGCAATTATCCTGAAAATGTACTTCCGTTGATCCAGACTAGCATGTGTAGGAATATTTTATGAAGAGTATGTGTGTATGTGCTAGTTACAAAAGAGCTGTGTGCAGTCAAATTGAGGAAGTGTTTAAAAGCACTCCGGGTGACCTCTTGACGCACAGAAGTTTAAACTTAAATCATCAAAATAGTTTAGGCCTTATATGGCATAAAAGTAAATTGTTTTAAGGACAAGAAGAGGAAGTTGCACCAGACAGCGGACCCAACCCTGTGTGTGTGTGTGTGTGTGTGTGTGTGTGTGTGTGGCATCAGAAGAATAGGCTGACAGGAGGATGACACCCTATCAAGGAAAAGGATAAAGGTTGAAGGATATTGCAGATCTTGACAACTTGACAGAGACTTGTTATCCTGAGCTCCGTACTTTCATGTCTGAAGTTAGGGATACTTAGTGTCTTTTGTGAACCCACCTGTGTTTTGTAACTTAACCGCTGGACTCAGTAAACTTTGCTTAACTTGAAGTCTTCATCTCAGACTCAATCCTTGAGTTTTGGTATCCATAAGTCCTATCAACGAATACGCGGGAATTAGAGTAATTGGAGTCAGATATCTCGGCCTTCGGGCCTGTGTCTTTTTCGCCAAAATTCCCTTTCTTCACATGTCCATGACACCTGAGTAGATTCCATCCAGTGACGAAGGCCATGTGGTACAGTTAAAGCTCCAGAAAAGCCCCTAAGTGGACCTTGAGATGGGATTGATTTGTCAAACTATTATTTCCAAGATTAAGAATGAACCTTCAAGCTTGGAATAAAAATATTGATATGAAAAAGTGCGGTCACTTGTTGTTTGATATGTTATTAAGATATACCTTAACTTAAATGGCCATTATAATTATTTATTAATATTTGACTGGGAGTTAATGATTGCTGTTACACAAAAAGCTTACATGGTAACCAGTGTTGTATATTTGGTTTTTAAGTACAGCAAGAAAAAAAATGCTGTGCTGTCATTTTTCCAACTAGAGACTACAGTCTTTACATGCACAATTAACCTAGACTGTTACATCATAGATCCCTGACAAACATTTAGCCTGACTTTGGCTTTTGATAAAATTATAGCTGAACTTTGGTGAGAATTTGTTTAATCCTTAATTCAATCAACTATACAGGAGAAAGAGACCAAAGAAAGAGAGGGAAACCTTGGCGAGAATGGGATTTGGCCCTTTGATACGGAAAACACCTCAGTCAACACAGTTACAGAAACTCTGCTGGTGTTTTCCGTTCATTTGATGCACAGCAGACATCATCATTAACTGAAATCTAATCAATATACAATGAAATGATAACAGCATGTTGCATGGAGCATCTGACTCAATACTGTACATGTTATTGGAGTTCTTGGACAGGTCATTAATGTAACGTTATGTACTTATGTAACATACTTAACTAACGCCAAAAAATGTAAGTATTTTAACCTCAACCACAATCTTTTTCTAAACTTAACTAAGTAGTTTTAGTGCCTAAATATAACTACGTAGTTTTTGTGCCTAAACATAACCAAACTGCAACTGTGGTGAGTTTTTTTTTAAACTTTATGAACGTCACGTTCAGCGTCACTTGCGTAACTAGAAGCCTAACCCTAACCGTAGTCCCCTTGTGCCCGTGCCCCTCATAGCGCCTATCCATTTTAACGCCAACCTAACCCTGCTAAACCACGATCTTTTCCTAAACCTAACCAAATAACGTTAGATTTGTTCAAATTCACAACTGGACTCCGAGAGCGCCAAGCACCAAGGCATACCAGACCAAGCTAACAGCGATCGGTACCATGTGAATATATGATAACGGCTTTCTGAATCTAATAGTATGTGAAGCAGACCCTTTCTTATCCATATCTATGAGGCTGATAACTGCTGATAACCCCCATTCATTGGAGAGATAACATCTGAAACACATGCACCATAAAACTTTGTACAAATCATTCACAGGTAGGTATAAAACTGTCTTATATATTTTGCTGCTTAATACATATTTCAAACGAATAAAAGCTGCTTACTACTACATTAAAGTGTTATAAAGATCAGTTTTTTCGCTTATAAATACTGAATACAGTGAGACAAAATAAGTGTTAGCAGCAACTTCCTTAAATGACTGAAGCTGTCTACATCTATTTTTCCTTAATAAGATGATATTGTAAAGTAGGGGCAGGACGAAGCATTATGCTTCTGCCTGCTCCTCTCAAACTTATCCCTTTTTTTGTTATTTGGCGAAATCGGATTGATTTTCTTTGTGCTTTATCTTTGTGTTATTATCTGGTTTTCATTTTACTTTTTTTCTTTTACAGCATATTGTTGATTGTTTCGAGATTAATAAAACAATCAAATCAAAATCAAGACATGTCACTTTCTTTTCTTTTTGTTTTGTTGATGAACACATTTGAGTTATTCATGTGTTGTTTATGACAAAACTAAATCAAAAACTCACTTTGTGACCCCCTCCTCGGTGTAGATGACTCGGTAGAATCCCACCACAGAGCCATTGAGCCAGCCCTGGAAGTCCAGACTGAGCACGTACACTTCTCCTGGGCCGGTGACCGGCAGCTCCTCTGCGGCCTCCACCACCACATACTCATGGTCTTTGTATTCAAAGCAGCTCTTCACTGCCATCTCCCTCTTGCCCCGCTGGCTGTTCAGCATCGTCAGCCTGGGCATGTCGCTGACAAACGTCTCCCTAATGTGCAGCCACAGATGGCGGGTGGGCTTGCTGACTTCCACGTGGATGTCCACGGTACCTGTGTAGGTGTCGTCGTCCAGGTCTGGCTCCAGGTGCAGGTCATAGTGGACCGGGTTCACGTAGCTGGGCAGACGGAAATTCTTCCAGTCTCCACTGGAGTCAGTGGAAGGCGCACAGGGCCCTCTGAGCGGCGGCGGCGGCACGCTAGGCCCTGCTGTGGGGGCTGGTGTGGAAGGTGTAGGAGTGGTTGTAGTGGTGGTGCTTGATTTGGAGAGGCCCACCCCGAGGCCCACTGCCAAAGAGCACACCACCACTGTCACACAGATGATGACTGCATGCTTTCCGCGGATGCAGTAACGCTTCTGTGGCTTCTCCATGTCCATGCTGTCCATGTTGGTAACTCCCAAACCTGCAAAAACGTCGCAGGACTAAAACACGACTTACTCCAGGTTTCTGCAGCTGACCTGGAGTCAGAGTCAAGAGCTGCAGGCTTTGGCTCTTACAGTATTTAGATTAGCTGTGTGAGAGCTTGCCTCTGTGGTGCTGAGGGGTGGAGAGAGAATCTGTCAAGACAGCAAAGAGAATCTAACACATTGAGCAAGAGATTTATTCTGTCCGCAGGGATGTTAAAACGCCTCCTCCTGTTAAACATCTACAATCTGCCTGTAAATCAACAGCTAAAGTTCAACTTGTGTTGAAAATGCTACATGTTGTTCTCCGTGTATATGCATGTAAATGGGGGAGGGTCTATTTTTTGGACATGACTGCACTTGCTATTACAGTTGCTCTTTGGTCAACAGTGATTGCAACACAATGATGTGTGAATAGAAAAGCAAAACAATGTCAGTATTGTATTGCAGCACAGCAGTAAGATTAACTATGTAGAAAGATTATTTTTTTCTTTCTTATTGCAGTATCAACAGCGCCTGAGGATGATGATGCTGGTCTGGCAGGTGGTCAGATGTTTGTCTAGCAAGTCGGTCTAAAGCAACATGCTTTAATACCGGTTGGCAAGATGAATATTCATGATCCCCAGAGGACGATCCCAAATGACTTTGTTGACCGCCTGACGTCAGAATCAGAATCAGGTTTATTAAGTCAGGTTTTCACACACAAGGAATTTGACTTGGTGGTTTGGTGCATAACAATAAACATAGTAAGAAAACATAAAAAAAAATAAGTACTGCAAAAATCAAGAATATAGAATGGAAAAATGTATGATAAAATGTGAAAAAAAAATACTGTAGAAAATGAACAATATATCTGTTTTTTAAAGTGGCCATATTATGCTCATTTTCAGGTTCCTAATTGTAATTTGAGATTGTATCAGAATAGGTTTACATGGTTTAATTTTCAAAAAACACCATATTTTTGTTGTACTGCTCATTGCTGCAGCTCCTCTTTTCATCCTGTGTCAGGTCTCTGTTTTAGCTACAGAGTGAGACCTCTCAACTTCTGTAACGTCTTTATTGGCAGTCACATGTGCCCAGTAGCTAGGTAAGCTCACAATTGCTAGCTAGCATTTTCTTCAACTTCAGCCTGTACGAGGCAGGATTAGCCGGGAGACTTCTTCTAAACGAGGGCGCACTTCCAACTTTGCGTGGAATACCTGCAGAACAGGGACATGTAAGTAGTTCTATACAATTTATTTTGTAGATTAGGGTGAATTTGTGTGTGTTGTAGCAGTGTTTTGCCATTGAGAACGAGCTAGCATGCTAACGCTTGCATGCTAACGGTTAGCCCCCTAGCACCCTCGTTTCAGCTAGGGACGTAGAAAGCCGTGCAGATTTTGAACAGCTCAGCCGGGTGACTGAAGGCAGGACACATTCAGAAACCGTATCTCACTCAAAACAGCATGGATGTTTTTCTTTCAAAGTTTGTATGCGTGTGGAAGCACCAGAGACACAAAATAACACCCCAAATCCCAGAAAAAGTGATTTTTTTCATAATATTGGCACTTTAAAATGAAAGACCTGAACAATTTTGTGCAGTTTTTTTTGCCCTGCCCTAATGTAACACATTGTGAGAGATGTAGATACTTTAATATACCTCTAGTGTCTACGTGGTGGTATGGGAGTCAGTGTCAGTGGGGGTCTTGGGCTTTGTTGATGAGGCCAGCTGCAGATGAAGAAGCTGAGGTTTTTATCATACGGGAGTGTTCAAAATGTCGGTGTCCGGGCGTCTGGTTAGCTCACCTGGTACAGCGGGCGCCCATATATAGGTTTACTCCTCGAGGCTGTGGGTTTGACTCCAACCTGCGGCCCTTTGCTGCATGTCATTCCCCTTCTCTCTACCCTTTCAAGTTTAAGCTGTCCTATCCAAATAAGGGCCTAAAATGCCCCCAAAAAAATAATCTTTATAAAAATGTCTGTGTCCAGGGTGGGAGGGACCGCACACAATCTTTCCTGCCCGCCTAAGAGGGACGGTCGATTGCAGCCATGCACCTTCTCAGCAGAGCGAATGATACACTGCAGTCTGCCCTTGTCCTTGGCAGTGGCAGCAGCATACCAGATGGGGGTGGAGGATAAGGTGACCAGATTTCTGAGACAAAATCCGGGGACATTTTCAGCTCAGAAGCGTAAATAACTCCAAATAAGGTAATGTTTTTATCTTTGTAAAACTTAAAACAGGGACACTGCCCCAGGGGCGTCACTAGACCTAGAGCTGCACTGGGGCACAATCCCCTCTAGGTGGGTCCATGGGCATGCGACCTTGTAAGAACATTTTGTCTATTTTAACGTTTAAATGCATCAATCATACACTGGCTAAGCAATTAACAAAAATGTCTGTGCTGACATAAATAGTTTACATGAGAATACATTATAATTTTGGCCCTTTGGCTGAGTCTCTATCTGTCAGGAAGAGCAGGAGTGCGGTTGTGAAGAAGTTGGTAATTTCATGGCGCAGATTAACACTTTTGCATACACTATATCCGTGTCATATTATCATTAGGGGCTAAGCCCCCCAAAAGGTCTGATCCTAGAATCGCCCCTGCTGCTACTTCATACTTGTACTCCACTACACCTGAGAGGGAAATGTTGTAATGTTTACTGCACTACATTTATCTGAAAGCTTTTGCTTTAGCCTATTGTTTCACGCTGGGCTTGTTTCTGCAACAGCTCATTGAGTATCGGATACAATTAAAACTATTGAGGAAATATTTTCCTTTGACATTGGTCCAGTATTAAACGAGATCGCTGCAGTTAGCAACGGCGAAACAAGCTACAATGTAAGTTAAAAGGACGTCAATTGTCCAGCTTGTATTTACGTTCATAAAAGTGCATGATTTGCCGCTGACAGGCTCAAATCATATTCTAAGTTTCTGACAACATTATGGAAAGGATTTCTAAGGTCGATCTTTCTGTTAAGGAGTAAGATCCTTTTTTTAAACAAAAACAAAAAAGTCAGTGAAATTGCGTTCGCTAAACCAACCAGACTCCATGTAAATAAACAGTAATTTTAGCATCGTAAAATGGGCATTCTAGAACATATCTGAGCTCTGAGGCTTGCTCTGGCTGTCTTGAGCCTGTGCGTGTAGGGTGCACCACGATTTCATTACAATTTCAGGTCTGTCAGTCACAGGGAAAACCAGGGACATTTCCGGGGACAGCACCAGCTGTCCAGGAACGTCTGGTCACCCTAGTGGAGGAGCAACACCAGATAATATGTTCAAGAGTCATTGTAAATCATACAATGTCACATAATTATACTCAGTAACAGCCACACAGCTTACTACAATCAATGTGCCATGTTGATAAGTGGCTCATGCTAATACTTGGTGGCTACACTGTAGGGTAACATTATAAGGTTAAAACAATGTTTAACACAGTTATTTTTAGTATGATTGTTTTGACCACGGTTAACAGCGTTGGGCTAACCCATAATTAAATTTGCCACGTTACATCAGCTGTATGGGTAGTTGACAGGTCTAATGCTAAGTTAGCCAGCTAGCGCACTCCGATCTGGGTGTCTCAATCCCCGGCGCTTAAAGTATTCAGTCGGGATGAGAGCGGACAACAGCCCCGGGGACACAGTTAGCCCCCAGCAAATGACTATAGCAACCCAAACCAAGCCAACACAAACCCCAGCGCTGGGTGCAAACATCGCTTACGGCAATTACAACATGTTTGCTGATCCGTCGGGGAGGTCCTGGAAAAGACCATATCAGACCCCAGGTGCTGGCGCCTGCGTCTGGCCGAAATAGAGCCGCAACAGCGGCCAACCGAAGATCTCCGGTCCGCCCTGGAGCCGATCTCACCAAACCAGCTTGTGCAACCACTCTGACCCTGAGCTTCTTCCTCATATTGTATCTTTATTGTTAAAGTTTCACAGAGATAAGACAATCATAAATGTTATGACTCCTTTATCATTGACCTTCACTTAACATCTGCATGAGATACAACTTTCACATTTGAACAATTCTGTCTTGAGATAAGAAAAGCCAGAAAAGGATCTTAATACTCAACATGTCTGGACCTTGTACCAGAACCCTTTCTGGGTGTTTTAGGAGTATGTATGAAAGGCAAAGGTGTTTATACCAGTTTAAAACAGCCACACTCAAGGGCAGGGTGAAAAACCTGCATGGCATCAAAGACGGGGACAGCGTGGGATGTGGGAAAGGTGCTGGGGGAGGAGGTTTCAGGTGCTGTTTGACCATCTGACAAGCACTTGTCGTAGCATACTGACAGTTGTGGTATAGAAACTGCTATTATGAGATTCAACTGTATTGCACGTTGTACATAAGTAGACAAAAAGCTTAGTCATGTTAACAGTGCAAAAATATAAATGGTAATATTTCCAGTGCTCACTAGTGAAGATGTATGACTAATTATTATATTTATTATTATATAATATTATATAATTATTATATTAATTAAATATTATATATATTATATTATTACTCCAGGATCCATAAAAGCAAAGGGTAACTTAGTAATTGTGATTATCAAGTATAAATCTTGGCTTTCAGCTGCAATCTCAGTCTTTCAGCCATCACCCAAGGCTTAAAAACTGAGACCAATCCGCCTGCTGATCTCACACACATTTTAACCTCACATGGGGCGGGGGCTGTGACTCAGGTGGGAGAGCGGTCGTCTATCAATCGGAATATCGGTGGTTTGTGTGTCCTTGGACAAGACACTGAACCCCGATTTGCTCCCGATGCTGCGCCATCGCTTTGTGAGTGTTTATCTGATGAGACCATGAATGTGTGTGTGAATGGTGAATGGTACCTGTACTACGTAAAAGCGCCTTGAGTAGTCATTAAGATGCTATATAAATGCTGTACATTTACATTACTCGTGGACAAGACCCTGAGATAACTTCTTTACTAGCAGCGTACCTCACTCCCAACTAGGATTGGGCATCAAGGACCCGTTCCAACTTAGAATCGTTTCAAAAACGACGATGTTAATTGGAATCGTTTGGAAAATTTGGTTTGGAATCCGATCATCGGTTCCAAATTTAACACAAAAAAACTAACTAATTTTGGTTTCCGTAGCGGCCGGCGTACTTTCAGGGCTTGTTGTGTTGCAGCCATGGAGCACAGTAAGCAGCACTCTAAAGTGTGGCTTTATTTTGCATTGAAAAATCCCGGTACAACTTTAAATCACCATTGAATCACAATACAATGTTCCTTTTATCTTTGAAATAAGCATGTGACCCGTTTCTACTCCACCCCTCAAAGAATCGGAATCAATAAGAACCGGAATCGAAAGGAAGAATCGGAATTGGAATCAGAATTGTTCAAATCAAAACGATGACCAACCATACTCCCAACATAACAACTTGTTAGCACAAATAAGCACATTTGTACAAATAAGCACAAAGTCAATATGTTGTTTAAAAAGTCGCTTTGAGGAACAACAAAGAAGAAAGGTTAAAATGTGGTATCATGATGAACAAACAAAGCATATTCATCACCTTTCACCACGTAATGTTCAGCCAATCATTACTGAATTAATTGTCTTATATTACACCATATGCCGCTCACTCAGGTGTGCCAGAATATGTTAACAGGCAGGGAGAGATGACATTTTCAACCACATACAGTAGCCTATCGGTAGCTGATAGTGTGTTCTTGAAGGTCTTTTTTGAATTACCCTCCTACACACCTTCATTTATATATTAACTACTTTATCAGAAGTCACACATAAGAGGCAAAGATTGGTAAGTAATCAATAACTTCATTCCGAAACATTGTTAACTAAACATGGACTACTTCCTGGTAAATTACCACTATACCTTTAGGGGAAAAGGAAAAGGGGTGAAACATGGGAAATCAAATTAAAAATAAGACAATTTACTTTGATCTTTTCAGAACTGTTAGTTAAAGGTGCTCTAAGCGATGCTGGGGGACGGCACTTCTTGTTGACGTTCAAAGTATTTTCGAACAAAACGGAGGCTAGCTCGCCCCTCCCTTCTGTTCTGCGCACTAACCCCCACCCCCCCCGAAATACTTCTTGTCGGTTATTGGCTGGAACGCTGCAAGACTGTTTATGTTTGGTAGTGCAGGTTGGCGCAGTTTATTTTTGTTGCCGTTTGTGGAGCCTGGGCTGTCTACAGGGACCGCGTTTTTTTTTACAGTGTGTTCAGGAGACAGGCAGCTAGAGGATAGTCAGGAGATATTTGCTGTATGTGACAAAAAAATGTTGTAGCCTAAAAAAAACACGTGACATCGCTTAGAGCACTTTTAACTGTAAAATAAGGAAAGCATCATTAACTGATTGTTTAGGCCATTTAGAGGCAGCAGAGGCTGTAAAAACAACACTGATATGCTGTCACCTTATAACCTTATAAAGTTGACATGGTGAACATGTGAGCAAACAGTTGACTGTTCACACATCCAGCAGAAAATGTACTTCTATGCAGGAGATAATATCTCCTACGAGATAAACTTTACTAGGCTTAACTAGGCTGTTTTGCCATGTCGAGTGAAGTGCTTAATGCATTATACAATAAGAAGTAAAAGTTCAGCCAAATGCAGCATGAACAAAAGGTTTTACCTTCTCAGATGACTACAAGGTCCACTGTAAAACTTAATGGAGTGTAGATTCGTACGTAGGAGGAGATAAACTTTAAGATATTGTCACGATTCTCTAGGGCTGAACCCAGAAGCAGACCAGGACAAGGTGAGTTGAGAAAAGGTGAGTATTTATTTACAGACTTAAATGTGGTTGCAGGAGAATCCAGGTGACGAAGCAGGCAGTGGAGGTGAGTAGGTGGAAGAGAATGAGCTGATCCAATCTTGATACGGCAGAGGTGGAGTGAATCTTCCGGGAGAGTAACTGCTGACAGAAGAGACGGAGGTAAGTGAATGGCACGAACAAATAACAGAGCAGCAAAACTGACTTTAAGCAAACTGAGGCTGAGACGCTGGCACAACATACTGTTAGTGGCTAACGATCCGGCAGGGAATGGATGTCAGGTCAGCGCTTAAGTAGTGGAGAGGTGGTGATCAGGACCAGGTGTGCAGGTAGCAGATGAGATGCAGGTGTGGGTAGTAGCGAGGTCTCCCGCCTTGCAATGTTGCCAGGCAACCGGACAGGGTGCGTTCAGGAAAACAGGAAAACAGGCTCCAGGGCAGAATACAGGCAACTCAAGCAGAAAACAGACTCAAACAGCGGGATTCATGACAGATATTATCTCCTCTCTAGGAGATACACATCTGTTCTATCTATTTTCACCAGCTAGTAGATTTACAGCAAAGATTTCACAGAGATTTATTAGGGCAGTGATGTCATGTCATGTCTGCAGGGGCAGTTCTAGGGGGGGCAAGGGCAGCCACTGCCCCCTTAATACTAAGCCTTGACCCCCCTCTGGCCCCTCTAAATTTGGCAAATATTTGCATACATTTAACCCACCTTTATCCTCAAAGAGGAGATATTATTCATGTGCATTGGTAAATAAAATGCAGGTTAACACTGAATGAGTATTCTTGTGTTTATTGTTTTATGTGTGTTACGTCCCTATCGTGTCTAGGCACGTAACAAGTTAGTCTTTTTTAGAACCAAACCTATGGAGGGTTGGTGGTATGTAACACTTGTGCTTAATATATTTGGTACCCCTGAAAATCGTGTGTGGCCCCAGCCTGGCCCCTCCATTTGAAATGTTCTAGAACCGCTGTGCTTTAAAACAGCTTATCAACTGATTTAGGGACAAAGCTAATGAGTTCCTCTGCGTGTCCTGTAGAAATGGTGCAGGGAAATAGTGCTCAGGATGTTGTGTCAAGCTATCTGTTCAACCTATATTTCACTCAAAACCACAAATATCAACTTGGTGCTTGAAAAAAAGTTAGTTGAACATAAAATCAGTAGGCTTCATACTCTGGGGACCATGAATAGGGAAATCTAGCCCAAAGGAAATGTGGGGCTTAATGTTTGGACAGCTATGTATCACTTGAGTAGCCTGCACCTGAGCTACGGCTTGGCAAGGTACTTTCTGGCTCAAGTAGTGGTGGTAATGGTGGAAAGCAGTCGACCAGGGATCTTAAACTCAAATTATTTTGGGGCTACAAGACAGGTTGCTCTCTTACTGGGGGCTGCTTGAAATTACAGAGTTCAATTTTTTTCAACAATACATTTGAGCTATATAAACTTGAGAGAAACTCACCTTTCTCTCTCCTCTCTGTTGTGCCTACAATTCCCCTCTGTTTGTTGAGACTGTAATCCTAGAAAACAGCAGCTCTCTCCTTCATTCATTTTCTCACACTGTTTATTTGAAAGCTAAAACAGTAGGCATAGCTCCTCCCTTTGTCTCTAGTGGCTTTAATGATGAAAACGTATGTCATGTGATATATTGGACCCAAGGCCTTTACGATAAAGACCATAGTGAGAATGAATGTTGATGTAGTATATGACCATTCTATAACTTTCTATAAACTTAAACTTAAACTTGCTTAAAGGTTTGTTATAAGGGAGTCCTATGAACTTTACTCTACATTTACTGAGAACATCTGGAAATTGTTAACATGAGCGGAGGTCCCCCCAAGACAGAAGAGACCTTTTTTGGAGTTGTGCCAGATAACAGGCATCGATTGGTCAGTTACCCATCCAATGGTATACTTACAAAATTACGTCCTATGATGATACAATGCATAGGATATATATGTTGCTCACACAAAGAAAAGTCAGAACGACTTTTTGGAAGAATTCGCGTTGGTCGTTCTCCAAGCTCTCTGCAGGAGTTTGTAAAATTGATGCTGAATCTTTGTTTGTAATAAACCTTTTTATAATCAAGAAGAGTGTCGGCGGATTCCTCTTCATACAGCATCACAGCATTACTATTTAAGACACCACATTGACCCCAGGACTGGATTGGGGCTTCATCAAAGAGACTGCTGGTCCTCACAGAAAGAGAAAAACTCACAAAAAATCTTGTGACAAACATTTTATTTATACAAACAAGTTAAATTTACAGAACAGCTTATCAACAATTTGAATTAGCAGTGCAGAATGACCCAAAAAAAAGCCTGGAACATTAAAACTAGAGGTTCACAAACAGTTAAGATTGATTTGCTTTCCAATAACCTTTTAAAAGCCAACCAAGTTACTGATCAGACCAACTTCAGAGTATCTTATACCAGTTTTTTTGACAATGGAGCAGTGGTAGAGTTTCCTGGGGGCTCAGGTTTAGACTTGATGGATGTTGGGGCCTTTGCATTTGTTAAGTTCGGTTTGCGCCTTTTAATGTACTTGTCTTTGGGGAACACTTTGGGCAAAAGATTAGGAGCTGTCTGGGTCTTGTTAATGGAAGGTGGTGGAATGTTTTGGAGTATCTGATTATCCTTTACTGAGGGGGTGTTGGTGGGAGCTGGAGTCTGGTTTGGCTTCATGTGTTTTGTTGAGGATTTGAGTCGAGGCTTTTTGGACTTCTTTTTTGGCAGATGGGACAGTCTTGAGATTCCCACCACCTTTAGTTTAATTGGGGCTTCAGATATTCCTGCCATGTTCCGTGCCTGGCAGCGATATTCACCAGCGTCCTTGTATGATAACCCGTTCAGGCTGATTATCGACCAGCGAACTCCAACTCGAGGAGATTCCTGCATAACTGGAACATACAAAGTTGCAAAATCTCAGCATTCTATACCAGTTTGGCTTAGAGCAGGGGTTTCCAACGTTTTTTAAGCCAAGGACCGCTTAAAGCGTAACTCTCGCCAAAATGCAACCTAGGGTCTTTTTGTGAATGTACCCGAGTCAAACTTTCGTTTAAAAGCATATTTAGGACAGAAGCGACACTTTTAAGATTTACCGTATTCTCGTTTTTCGGTCAAATGGCCTTTTGAATGGGAGTGCTAGGGAAACTTTTATGCTAGCCTCAAAATAGCTATTTTTAAAACACTAAGAAGGCTCGACACAACATGAGACTTTGCTCCAAGTATCACCAGGGGCTCTACACGTGAACTCAGCATTGAGAACCTTGTTTATGTTCACAGAGTTTACTAAAAAGAAAGGTTTTGAGCAACTCACCGTAGCTCTTGTTCTTCTGGTCGCCGTCTATCGAGCCAGTCAAAAATAGTCAAGGGAGGAGAGTAAAGATGGAAAGCTCCTAAAGCTTAGTTCCATATAAATGCACAGATAATTTGTTGTTCTGTCGTTAGTGAAACACAATATTGACCTTGTAGTTGAAAAAGGAGCCTCATATAAGAATGACATTTCCTCCTATGGAGTCCGTTCATTCGCATTCTGAGATCACCTATTTTGGACTGGGAAAATGGCGGATAGCGTAAACAACAACTGCTAACGTGAGTTGCTCAAAACCTTTCTTTTTAGTAAACTCTGTGAACACAAACAATGTTGTCAATTCTTTCGTTAAGGTGCAGAGCCCCTGGTGATACTTAAAGCAAAGTTTCATGTTGTGTCGAGCCTTCTTAGAGTTTTAAAAATAGCTATTTTGAGGCTAGCATAAAAGTGCCCCTAGCACTCCCATTCAAAAGGCCATTTGACCAAAAAACGAGAATACGGTAAATCTTAAAAGTGGCGATTCCGTCCTAAATATGTTTTTAAACGAAAGTTTGACTCGGGTACATTCACAAAAAGACCCTAGGTTGCATTTTGGCGAGAGTTACGCTTTAACTGAGAGAGAGACGGAGCAGGGATCCCCTACTACATACTGTATAAAATGAAGTTGCATATTAAACTGGGCCTCCAATATTGTGTGTGGCGGCCTAAAGCCTTATACGTACCTTTATAGTGCATAAAATACTAAGCTATTAAGATAATTGCTGGTATGATTTTGTAAATCAACTTTTAATGTTAAACATACATGTGGCACAGTGAATCTTTAGTATGAACTGTATCTGTGGATGGCTACCTTAGTGACTACCTTACCTTTAGGCCAGTAAGCCTATCATCTATGTGTTTTTCACAAATAGGCTTATTTATATTTGTAGTACTGAAACGTTGCCTACTATTACATTTATTTTTTTGCAAGTTTTCTTGGGAACTTTTGACTTACTTATCCCCCTCCAACGCACCTGTCTCACATTGTAGATGTGCAAAGTATTTCTCTGTAATGATAAACTTAAAAAATTAACAATAATTTGGTGCCCACCACCCCCCCTCCCCTGCAATAACTCTGAGGACCCCCTAGGGACCCCGGACCCCCTGTTAAAGAACTCTGGCTTAGAGTTTTACACAGCCAATTTTAAAGACATGGTGAAAGCATCACAGTAGATAAAGTAAAAAATACACATGGATCTTAAAAGAGACAAGATAGCACCAACTTACAACTTTCCAAATTCCTGGGTAGCTGGTAAGAGTTCTCAAGGATGTCTTGTTGGCAACAATCTGCAAGGAGAACCAAATAACAACATGACTTGAGCGATTCTCGGATCTTAGCAATATCACTTTATCACCTGAGCCAAGCCGTTTGCGCTCCCAACTCGTCACATACAGCGGTTGGTCAGTGGCCCTCAGCGTCAAATACCGACACTGACACCCTTTAGTGTCTGTATGGGATGCATCGGGCAGAGCAACGAGGAGTCACTCTGCCCGCAGTGCTGTAAGATGGTGTAGTATGAAGTGCGACAATGGTAAGGAGTAGTATTTCAGACCAAAACTTAGCATACGGAGGTAGGTTGGAGAGATGGGTGGGTCAAACAACACAGGACTTTCACGCAGGAGATCTGGGTTTTTGTCACATAAACGTTCATATTTTAACCTCACCCTCAATCTTTTCCGAACCCTAACTAAGTGGTTTTACCTTGCACGTTGAAAAATTACGCCAATGGAATACCCAGAGTGTTAAAAAGTGGCGCCAAAGGGTCCTGATCAAGGACGTTGGAAAATTACGCCAAAGGGTCCAGACCTAGGACATTGAAAAATGACACCAAAGAGTTACCCAGAGTGTTAAAAAGTAGCGCCATGGCATCCTGACCAAGCGCCAGTATTTGACGAGTTGGGAATGAGAATGTGTCGCAAGCCTGAGCGGGTGTTACCAGTGTAGGCTGACGTTTTGATCCAGGTCAGGGTTGGTGTTGGGTAGCCGGTGGCGTCACAGCGGAGGATTACGTTGCTGCCCAGTGGAGAGATGACTCTGGTGGCTGCAGGCTGGACTGAAGGCCTCATACAGCGGGACAGCTCAGCCTGGGTCATCAGCAACCCTGACTGACCCAGAGACCTGCGGCATACCAGCAGCTGGTCCATGAGAACCACAGGACTCCCCAGGGACGTGGACAGGGACATCACCATGGAGATCTGGCAGTCACACAGCCAGGGGTTGTCATGGAGACCTGGATATTCAGGACAGTTTGACTCCTTTACATAATTGTCATGTTTAATATGTGTCATAAATCGGATGGAAAATCATTGTTGTAATGGCAGGTTTTCAATTGTACACAATAATTGATTGCTGATTCATAATTGAACAGTAGTGTTGTTCTTTGAAAGTACTTTCTACCAACAACAGGTAACAGTACACATTGGGCGTCTTTATTTCTTTGCTGATTTAAATAAAGTGTAGCTCATTTAGAAAGGATTAGAATATAATGTGTCTCTATCGCTCCCAAATGTGCTGTACCCAAAACTCTTCTTTGTTCTGGTCCTTCCTGTTGTCCTGGGAGAGGAAACCAAAGGTCCAGCAGCTCAGCAGGTAATATAGTGAGCCTGAGGAGAGGAGACAAGGAGAGGAGACAAGGAGACGAGACAGGGAGTGGAGACAGGGAGTGGAGAGGACAGGAGACAAGGAGCAGAGAGGAGATGAGACAGGGAGTAGAGAGGACAGGAGACAAGAAGATGAGAGTAGATAAGGATAGGAGAGGAGAAAGAGGAGACAGAGAGAGGAGAAGGACGAGGAGAGGAGACAAGGATAGGAGAGGAGAAAGAGGAGACAGAGAGAGGAGAAGGACAAGGAGAGGAGACAAGGATAGGAGAGGAGAAAGAGGAGACAGAGAGGAGAAGGACAAGGAGAGGAGACAAGGATAGGAGAGGAGAAAGAGGAGACAGAGAGAGGAGAAGGACGAGGAGAGGAGAGGAGACAAGGAGAAAAGTAGAGAAGTGAGATAAGCTGAAGATACTAGCTGTGTTCGAAACTGTTCCCTATCACGGAAATAGTGCACTATGTAGTGTGTTCAACATTTTGACGAATTCTCCGCGGTAACTTTCATTCACTATCTAGTCCACTATAAAATACCCACAATGCACAGCTAATTTGAGTGTTCATACGATGTATCCCCTATTTAAATCGTGTACACCACAATGCAACACTGTCATATTTTCCCAAAGGAGAAGAAGAAGCAGAAGCACCCGAGAAAACCAACAAGGAAAAAATGGAGCGGGCTTTTGTTTCTAAACAGTGGAAATGTTTCAGGGAAGAATTAGAAGTACCTTTGTTTTGGTTTGTTTTAGGGCTGTCAAACGATTACAATTTTTTAATCGTGATTAATCGCTGAATTTCTATAGTTAATCGCGATTAATCGCTAAAAAAGTTACTTTTTGAACTTTTATTTTTAAGATTTGTAATTATTTATTTACTGTAAACAAAAGAAAAATGTGTGAATCTGTCATTATTGCACAATTCCTCCAAGTACCTAACTAAAAAACTAAAAATCCCTATCCTTACTAGAGTCAACATAGTGTTTAGTAACTCTTAAATAATGTTGATTACTCACTGACGTCCAGTGATCACTGGTTAATGAGACAGCGTTTGCAGCACCTTGCAGCTGTTCCAGTTCGGCTGCTTTCTCCGTGTCTTACAGGCTGTGTATGGTGAAACTACTGTCTCCCTCGACGGCAACGAGACAGGTCAACTGTAGTACGTCTTTAAGTCCCGAGTCTTCTACGATGCTGACAGGTCTGCAGTTAGTTGCCACCTGTTTAGCCCGCTAGCGTTAGCATCACGTTAACTGAACTATATGCTTAGCTCCGTAGGTGGTAGCTCAAGCTTGACGTGCTTCGGTGATATTTTAATTTGGCTTTACACAATGTGCATATGGCTTTTGACTTGTCTACGAGCCGTCCGAGAGTTTTGGAAAATAAAAAGCTCCATTCAGAGTTATTGCTGCTGTGTTTCTCCATCATGTCTGCAGCCTGCAGCAGCAGGATGTGTTACGAGGAAGTGGCAGCTTGATGACAAGTAACGGTGCTGCAAAGGGTCAAAATAGTAGCCTGTTAGGCACGACGCAAAGCCGAGTGAAGGGTAAAATAAATTAATAAATGCTGGCATGCGATTAATGCGATTAAAAAAAAATTAATCGCATCGCGTCGGCCCTTAATCGCATCGCGATTAACGCGTTAACGCTGACAGCCCTAGTTTGTTTACATGATGCTGGGCGCGCCCGCCTCCGTCACACACACAACCGCCGCATCTACCGACGCAACGATATTTTCAGTGAGGGTCCGAAATCGTCGTTCCCTATATAGTTCAGTATTTAATAAACACTATATATGGAATAGTGAGTGAGTGAATAAGGGAACGGTTTCAAACAAGGCTACTGACAGCTCTGTAGCTTTCTAGGCTCCATGGTTCTGTGGTATCTGAACACACCTGTTGCTGGACAGGTCGAGGTAGGTGATGTTGGAAAGAAAGAGAGCAGCGTGGGCAGGAAGGCTGGACAGGCGGTTGTTATGGAGACCCAGAGTCTGGAGGCGGGGCATGTCCCTGAGCCCCTCCCAGGGGAAGGATGTCAGGAGGTTTCCATCCAGACGCAACTCTCGCAGGGCCTTCAGGTTGACGAAGCTGCTGGGGTGGATGGATGTGATGGAGTTGTAGGTCAGCCACAAAAAACGCAGCTCGGACAGGTTGTAGAAGGCTGCCCGGGGCACCCTGGAGATCAAGGTCTTCTCTAGACGCAGTTTGACTGTGTCAGCTGGGACATTGATGGGAACAGTTGAGATGCCAGGGTCACTGCACTGCACCAACCTGCGATGTTAAAAACAAAATTGTTAGGACTGAAGTTTGGACAGACAAACATCATCTTTTTGTGTATTATTTTTAACTTTTACAATGCATTATCAAATGCTGTAAAAAAGTAACCATTCCTCTGTTCCACGATCTGCAAGATCCAACTTTAACCCCTGCTTATAACCAAATTTGTCAAATGATGGCATCACCACCTATAACATTTGTTCGTTAGCACTGCTGTGTTGGTTTCATAGATCTTCAATAATACGATAATTATTCAAATACAACCCACTGTAATGAATTGTGTTCCGGCAGAAACAAATCACTTGCACACACAAATACAGAAAGATGGGAATGAAATCAGCCTCACTCAACCTGATCTCTGCTATTCCACTGTACCCGTACGTGCAGGCACATAAAGCTGGACAGGATTGGACCGCCAACAGAGGGGACTGCAGGATGTGAACGAGGACCAGCAGATACATCCTTCGTCAGACAAACTGCATACTCAGACAGGCACTTTGTTTCTCCATATTCCCAGTCCTCTCCAGTCTGAGGTTGTGTCCACAGTGCAGCGTGAAACTGAATCCCAGATTAGCTGGGATTACACTGCTTACAAGTGACATGTAATCCCATGCCTCCCAGTCTGAATAACGAATCACAACATCAGGGCAAGACCAAGCCCTCTTTTTGGCCTTGAGGACAAACAACGTTTTTAACATTATATGTACATAACATGACAGTCTAAGGCAGCGTTTTTCAAACTTTTTCAGACCAAAAACTCACAGACCACCTAACTGACAAAATATCCCCCCAAAAACAAAAGGCCTCCTACATGAACAGTGTATTACAAATTACAGCCAAATGAAATGAATTTTTTTACTTAGCTTACTAGTTTACTAATAGCTTACTCACTCATTGTCTCTGTTGTCGTCTTAATGAAGACGACTGGTGCTGCTTCTGCTGTGACATCAGGGAAACAATGTGTGTCTTAAACCATCGATCCATCTTGTCAGTTGACAGTAACTGTAAACTTTGTTCCTTCACTGATCATTTGTGATGTAAATTGGAGGCATAGTCGCAAAACCTTTTGGCTTCGTTGTTGAAGTCCGGCGACAGCAGCAAAACAGCCAACTCAAATAATAATGTTTAACTTTAGGCTTTGGAGTCGCTGGCAGGCAGTTTGAGAAACACTTTTGAATTTTAAAACTGAGTAGGGGACCTGCTGAATAACAGAACAGGAGGAAGGAAAGGAGTGCAGGGCAAGAGGCCGGGTTGCAGGCTAGAGGGTTGAGGTTCAGGTGGGTCGGAGCAATATTGACAATCTGGCCAGGAATGAGTGGAAATAGGCTGATAAATATACTGCAGGGCTGAGGGAAAGCGGAAATAAGTGAGCAAATGGAAGTGAGAGTCAGGTACAGGGCGTAGGTTTCATTTCAACACTGGGGGGGGGATATCAGGCAGAGGGTCTCGGAGTCCTCCCCGAGGAAATTTTGAGCAGGAATAAAACCTCTGTAATAGCCCACAAAACCAAGGAAGAGATGTACGTACAGTAGTGGGTGGGGGCCAATCCATCCCAGCTTAGACCTTCTCTGCGTCAAGAGACACTCCCTGTTGGTTCATTACTAGTCCATATCGGGGTCATCCCTATGTTCCCCGGGTCCTATGTTCCCCGCTCGGGGAACATAGGACCCGGGGAACATAGGACCCGGGGAATATGTTCCCCGCTCGGGGAACATAGGGTTAGGGTTAGGGTTAGGTTGGTTAGGTTTCCCCAGTCTCATACAAAGAGGGGAACATAGGACCCGGGGAACATTCGCAGCGCTGTGGAGGAAGGTCTGGCAAAGCGAGGCAAGCTCACTACTAGTCTGTATTAACGGAAGTACATCTCAAGGATAAAGCCTCACATCTGGTGCGTGATGTCATGCTTTGTCCCTCACCTTCTGCTCTCTGTGTGTTGCCGTTATCAAACTCCGTTCGCTTCGGGAAACAACAACAGACTTCGAGCATGCAAGCGGAACGCTGAAAATGGCAACATTTGAAGAAAATGTGGATCGTGCAAAAAGGCAGGCCCCAAACGGTACCAACCACAGTAACAAACCTACATCACACTACATCTGTGTGTTGGTCTTTCTTGGATACTGAGAGAAAACACAAAGTCGCACAGAGCCAATTGACTACTCAGCCTGGGCAGGAAGACCCGCTCAAACCCAGCTGATGGACAGCTCGGCCCTAGGGGGAAAATAAAGGTATAATATGTAAATGATATTATATAAAAAATAATAATAAATGTAATAAAAATAGAGTAATTTATATGCAAACAATAAATAAATATTTCAAAAATATATAAATAAATATATACAGAAATAAATGAACAAATACATGTGAAAATAAAGGAAAATGCTTATACTTATTCTTTTATTTTGTTATTTGTCTTAACATTTACACATTTTTAATTAACTTATTTATTCTTTTTTTTATTTTTCTTTATATTTACACATTTTGGCACTCCTATGGCTCCATACTGTAAAGGCGAAACTAAAGTGTACTGTATTTGCAACGTAGTAGACTGTGTATAAAGTTTACAGTAACTTACTGGTGTAATGACTAACTTAGCCTGTAGGTGGCGCCTGCTGACATGAATAAAACTGCGGCGCTGCAATTGGATGATGTTGAGCTCTCGCTTCCGTATCGGGGACGTGTCTGTCAGGGCCAACGTTGTGCCGTCAATCACTCCACTCGCATGTTTTGATTCTTGAAAGTTACTGTCAGTGGACTAGCTGTAAAATGTCCACTTTAACGCAGCCTGCAAATGACCAGTATGTTTTCCGTCGACGGGAATTTGAAGAGCCGCCGTCTGAAAACCAGAGAAGATGGCAAACACCTCCACATGTCCCCGGTCCAAGGCAGACAGCACTACAACACCAGCGACACCGGGTAAAGCGAAAGCACATTAACGTTAACAAGCTAGCTGTAGCCCTTCTTTAGATTTCAAGCTAACTGTGACGCCCTGACGCAGGACATTCATGGACCAAGAGTCGGGAGTGGTTCCACTGTGTTTGAGCTAAACTCAGTGAGGTCCCGTGGTAGTAAAAGAGCTCTTTAGTTTAACTAACGTCAAGTACTAGCTACGACCCCAGTTTTAACAGTTTAACGTTAACGTCAACGGTAGGATATATCATATGTAACAAACGGATAATAACACCAGCGCCTGAACCAAACTCGAATTAAAAAAACCTGACTTAAATGTTTATTTTCAAAGGCAAGCGACACATACCTAATAAAAACATGACTTGTCCATATTAATAATGAACAGGATCAAGTATTCAATTCGGCATGGTGTAATACATACAATAAAATACAGAAGCTTCTACACACCCAAGTAAGGGATGGCTTCATGTTATGTGTCGGCGGGGCAGTACAGCAACTTTAAATACAACGCATTTTCAATGTAGTTTGGTGGCATCATGTGACACGGCCAAGCCTTTTCTACATGTAGCTACGGTTCAGTTTGTTCCGGTGGGGTGAATTTGGTCTTCACCCAACCTACTGTAGCACGGCTTTACTACTTTTTTGAGTTCAGACAGCTAGCACCAAACCACAATAAAGCCTTGGTGCATGTTAGCCTATTAATTTATACGATAACGATCTGTTTTGATAGAATTATTGGATAACTGGATCTTTTATTATGTTCCTACAGTTCCCAAGTTTGTGATTGCACAACAATTTTGCTAGTTGTTGGATGATTTTAAAAACTGGGGAGAGATTTACATTGTAACTAAAAGCACTATCTTGCTACTCCTTCATGCTAACACGTTTTTAACACACACCATTGATTGATAGCAGTGTGTTGCTATCTTTCATGTATATTAAGTGCTATTTGTAATTCACAGTGGTAACACCTTCCCAGAATGAAAGTACTTTTTGTGTAGCCTGTGCAGCCTTCTAGTAGTCAATTTCTCTTCCTGCCTGTGGCGATTTCCTTATGGGATGTGAGCAGTTCAGAAAGACAGCAGGTGGAATGTAGCCTATTAGAATAGAAGGAAATACACTTTATTGTCCCCGAGGGGAAATTTGTCTTCGGCATTGTGCTACAATGTGTTGCTTCAAAACACAAACATGTACCAGAGAAACCATTCGATCCTAAATCAACACTAGACATCTTAGGACATAAATGAAGGACATGTTACGGGGAGGCGGAGGAAAGAGGACCCAAACGCAGAAATAGGCAGGCAGGCGATGGTTAAACACAGGTTTAATGACCAAAAACTGAGGAGAGCAAACAACGAAGGAAGTCCTGAAGGCACAGGCAAAAAGGTCCAAAATACAAAAACCAGAATAGGGAATCCAAAGACAAGGGAACAGGCTATGACACGCTGACAGGACAGGAACACAAACTGACACAAACGATCTGACACCAGACAAAGGAAACACAGGGGCTAAATAAACTAGGTAACGAGAAGACGCAAGACAGGTGACACCAGGGCTGGGGAACAGGTGGAGCACATCAGACAATCACACAGGCGGGAAAACACAAAGTAAAGCTAGACAAGACAAGACAGAAAACAGACTATCAAAATAAAACAGGAAACCAGAACAACAGACATAACATAACATAGCTTTATTTGTATAGCGCCTTTCATACATCGATTGCAGCTCAAAGCATACAGCAGACAGGAAATAACTAAACACAGAAATATACAGAATAATGCAAAAAAAAACAACAGAAAATGTACAAAACCATAACAGGACACATGTGACTGTACAGACAAAACAACATCTTAAAAAGAATGAAAGTGCTATGTGCACAAAGTGCTGGTGTATTTATTGCTCTTTGCCCTGTTGTGCTAAGATTTACTGTTGGGAGTTCAGCGGCTTGATAAAGGTCGGGATAAACGATAACTTAATTTAGTTTGTTTTACATCCTGGCACACAGAATCTTCTCCCTGATGGCAGAAGTTCGCTCTTCAGGAAAGAGAGGGCGTTGAGTCTGCAGTCACTGTTTACACTCGTTTCCCTAGAGCAACTGTAGTGTGTACCATTGCTGCAACAACAACAAAAGAGAACCGTACAAGCTGTTTGTAGCTGCATCCATACTTGACATTTCCCAGAGTCTAAATATAGTTAATGGAGTAAATAACAGGTTAGATAAGGTGATAATCAATCATTAACTGCCCCTCCTAAACCTGAAGCGTAGTGATGTCACTTCTAGTCAGTGTACATAGTGAGGAAACGGCCCCACTGCTTTTTACAATGCATTCTGGGAATTGTCTAGGGAGTTAATGCTTTAATACGGAAGTCACTGTAATTACTGTTGTTTGACTTTTACAGTTTACTGTCAGCAACAAGGGCAGAATTCCAGCTGGGAACTGTGTGACCTTGTGTTTTACTGAAAGCTTTCCGTCAGCAGATATGAGAGAGGTCATGATAGTTGTACTGAGGGTTCTTCCTGCCCCCCCCCCCCCAATAGGTTTTAGCCAGCACTAAAGGAAAATCACCAGGGCCTTTACTGTACGCGGACCAATCATGTTTACTGTCATGCGTAGTTCCCGCATGACAGAAATTCAGGTGCGTGTCCACAAACTCGCACGTCGACAACTTGCGGAGTTTGCACTGGAAAAGACAGAAGTGGTGAAGACCATACACCTAGCTTTAAGAGGAACACACCGACTTATTGAGACCTTGTCTCCATACATACCCTTCTCATCTCCGTGCGTGTTGTAACTCTGTCTGACGCCCCCACCGCTAGCCTAGCTTAGCACAGATCCTGGAGGTAACCGGCTCCATCTAGCCTACTGCTCCCAATTGACAAAATAACGCCAACATGTTCCTATTTACATGTTGTGATTTGTAGAGTCACAGCGTGTACAAATTAGGGCTGTTGGAACGAATTCCGAAATTCGAATATAATTCGAATAGTAAAAAAAAAATCAATACTATTTGAATGCTGAAATCACTATTCAAATGTGACTTTTTAAATGAATATGTTGGCTAACGTTAGCTAATCTCCCTCTTCTCGCCTTGGCCTACCCGGATGTGTCACTCATGTCACGTCTTATGAACAATAACTTAGCGGGAGTGAGAAACACAAGGCATTGTGAGGTCTAAGCTAACGTTACGTACCGAGTAACGTTAGTGCAACATTACGGAGCTAACGTTACGAGTGACAGGCTGCGGCTGGAAATCGTAAGAAGGATGGGAAATAGTTTTAACATGACTTTAAAATCGACTTCCACCGAGCCAAAGTGCTTATGTTAACATTAGTTAGCCCGTTCTTGTTTTCTAACTGCGTCGCGAGGTACAGTAACGTTAGCGTAGCTGGGAGCTTCATGAAGACAGTTAAATTAACGTTAGCTGCCCTACAGCTGTCAGAGTTAGCTTCTACTTATATATTACCTTCTAATAGCTGTGTTCTCAGTAACGTGACAATCTGCAAGAAACAGGTTGCTTATAAATCACTAAAGTAGTAGTGACAGCACCGTTTGGCTTAGTTATTAATGCCGTTAGCATCGTTTGTTACTTACCTAGCTAGTTTATGACAAAATGTTTTGACTGTGCTTTCTAACATGATGTCATTGTGCTAACCGAGCACCGTTAGCCTTTACAACAGAGCTTGTTCACTACACTTGTTGATAATGTTTCATTCCAGAGTTCTCTGTTGATTTGTGTTTGTCGCTGTGTGCTCGTGGTGGAAAATGAATGTAAACAGAGTTGCGTGCAGGTCTCCTCAAGGCCAGGCTGATGTTGAAAGCCCCTCTAGTGGACGGAACGTATACAATATATAAGCCTGAGTAGCGTAGCTAGTACATATTATTTTACAGGCTGCAATTGAGCATTAAATATTCGAATATTATTTGAATATTAAAAAAAATATCAAATGGAATTCGAATGGTATTATAGAGGAAGATTGACAGCTCTAGTACAAATAACAAGGTCACATGAGACACAGCCATCTTCTAACCGTATACAAACGGGGAACTATATTCTCAGAAGGGCGAAGCACTGCTACTTGGGCGGAGTGATTAGCGCAACACCTGAAAAGCACCGTTGTTACTCTCTGAGCAAATCACTCCGCCCAAGTAGCAGAAGTGGGATACGGTGAATAAGACAGTCTCAATACGTCGGCGTGTTCCTTTAAGAGGAACATGAACCGTTTAGGAGCTGCTCTGTTCATAACTAATGGGGATAGTATGACCTAATGCTTGCGTGGGATACATTCATGTGCATTTGTAACCCCATGCCGAACTTTGTCTCCACAGGTAGACGGCAGCCAGACCCGACCCGGACCTCCCACCGATCCCGGCGCCAGATGGCCCCACGTGGACGACCCCACCACCAGAGAGCCGCAGCTGGACGACTGCGAGCGCATGGGGACTCTGTTTGGGATGCTCAACAAGTGTCTGCGGGGGATGGGCTTCAGCCAGATGTACTTTGGGGACAAGATCGTGGAGCCCGTAGTGATAGTGTTCTTCTGGCTGCTGCTCTGGTTCCTGGGTATCCAGGCCCTGGGACTGGTGGGAACTCTGTGCATCATCATCATCTACATCCAGAAGTAACGAGAGCGGACGATCCGAGTGGGAAGCCTGCCCGTTTTCTTTGTTTAATGCTTTACATCCGCAGGACTCATTTCACGCTCATTTGGATTGGAATCTGCAGTGAATCTGTGCTTTTAGAAGAGGAGCGAGTGTGGAGAGGGCCTGCACTGCTCCGTAGCGACGGTGGCTTTAAAAAAAAGGTTTCTAGAAACGGTTTGAAGCTTGTTCAGTCGGAGCAAATGCAACAAGCTATGTCCATTCTTCAGGATTGTCTGGCCTGTAGCGTCTCCCTCAGTGACAGGAGTGGTGTCGTCCTGCTGCTAATAGTATTGATCAGCTGATTTAAAAAAAAAAAAAGTAAAGAAAAAAAAAGAACAGGAAGACACTGTGGGAAATGGTTTGTGTCTGTTTGAATCAGAGGCGACAGAGTGAAGGAGGAGTCCCAGCACTCAGGAAACAGAAACTGCACACACCCCTGTGTGAAGGGTTTCACTTCAGAAGACGAGAGATCTTTGCTAAACACGCTGTATGTGTGATGTGGTGTGCAAGTGCAGCAGTAATGCAACTCCAATTATCAATCACCACGAGTAACATTTATGAATGTAGAGCTGGGCGGTATGGCCTTAAGTTTATATCACGGTATAATTTAAAGCACAAACGGGAACCATATTTATCACGTTATATTTCTGCATGGCAGCCATTACTGTACTCATAACTGTATTACTAGGACATCACATAGTACTGAGTACTTCCACCATTCGGATATTTGTCCGTTGGGCTTTCGGTTATCAATTTTGTGATTCGGATATTGGTTTGTTTGTTTTCAATATTGGAGAATAACAGAATCATTGAAAAGGAATACCTTTTAAATTAAACTGAAAGCCACATGTTGCAGCACACTCCCCAATCTGCTCCGTGTGAGAGGCCAACTCCTGTTTTCCACTAAGCGCGTCTGTGCTGCGCTCCGGTTTAGCTTCCGGTCTCTACAAGTACTTTACAGAACAGTCACGTGTTTATTAGCTAGTATCTACCTTCCACTCCAGACACTCCTGCTAGGGCTGCGCAATTAATCGCAATTGTATCGAAATCGCAATATGAACTAGTGCAATATCCAAATCGCAGGGTGGCGCAATATTTGTTAAAGGTCCCATGGCATGAAAATTTCACTTTATGAGGTTTTTTAACATTAATATGAGTTCCCCCAGCCTGCCTATGGTCCCCCAGTGGCTAGAAATGGTGATAGGTGTAAACCGAGCCCTGGGTATCCTGCTCTGCCTTTGAGAAAATGAAAGCTCAGATGGGCCGATCTGGAATCCTCCTCAATAGCATTTAAAGCTACAGACACAGAAATGGCACATCCTAAGGAAAGCTCATTGTGGGACTGGCTCTAGTGGCTGTAATTCTGCACCAAGGCTGAATTTCGGGAAAGAGACTTCAGATACAGTATTAGGGGACCACTAAGGTCTATATAAAGAGACTTCAGATACAGTATTAGGGGACCACTAAGGTCTATATAAAGAGACTTCAGATACAGTATTAGGGGACCACTAAGGTCTATATAAAGAGACTTCAGATACAGTATTAGGTGACCACTAAGGTCTATATAAAGAGACTTCAGATACAGTATTAGGTGACCACTAAGGTCTATATAAAAGAGACTTCAGATACAGTATTAGGGGACCACTAAGGCCTATATAAAAGCATCCAAAAATCAGCATGTCATGTGACCTTTTAAAGGCAAAATATGTATCAAACCTTCTGAATGAAGTATTCTGCTGCA
This sequence comes from Sander lucioperca, assembly GCF_008315115.2. NCBI lineage: Eukaryota > Metazoa > Chordata > Actinopteri > Perciformes > Percidae > Sander > Sander lucioperca. The sequence continues at coordinate 29,601,179 of NC_050190.1, read as the reverse complement.
GAGATGTCCCGGCCTACAAATCCTATCATACAGACTGAAGAAAAAATCTTTGTTTGGTACAGATCCTCGCCAAAATCACACTATAATCATTTTAATTTATTTCAATGTTAATAATTTTCAATGAAAATGAGAATAAAAACGATCATTTCCTCCAATATCGTGAATCGCATCACAATATCAGTCAAAAATAATCAAAGTAAGCTATTTTCCTCATATAGTGCAGCCCTAACTCCTGCCATTAAACTCCATGTCTTCTCTTCCCTGGCCTTGTCTTTATAAAAAAAGATCTGTGATTTTTTTTTTATTATCCCGGAGGAAATTTGTCTCGGACAAACAAACAATATCTGCCGTTTTAAAGAATTCAACACAACATAGTATATACGATATCGTGGGGTGTCTGGTTGTCCCGTTTGACTTCCTGCCCGGCTGTCCAAAACGGCTCGCGTGAAAATAGACCTGCCGCGGATCTTTAGCGGAGCGGAGAGCCGCTTCACGCACGCTCCCGGGACGAGCCCTGGCTGGTGGATTATCAAGCATTGAGTTGAATGGCTGCGATTGCTGGTGTGGGGGGGGGGGGGGCGCATCCGGAACACAGCGCAGACACGCCCGGTGGAAAATAGGGGTGACTTGTTGCTCTCGCTACCAATATTAGCTGCTCCGTTTTTACGGCTAGACGCTAGTAGGATTGGGCATCGAGAACCGATTCCTACTTGGAATCGTTTCAAAAATTACGATTCCAGTAGAATCGTTTCTTTATTGGAATTGTTTGGAATCGCTTGGAGGATTTGGTTTCAAATCTGATAATGGATTCCAAATTTAACATGCGCAAGTTTTGGTTCCCGTAACGGCCAAGCGCTTCTTGTGTTGCAGCCTTGGAGCACAGTAAGTGGCGCTCTAGTCTGGCTTTATTTTACGTTGAAAAAGCCCGGTAAAACTGCAACCCACCATTGAATCAAAATAAAACTTTCCTCTTATTTGTGAAATAAGCATGTGACCCGTTTCACCACCCTGTCACTGCCCGATGTGAGTCGAGTGCCGATGTGAGTCGCGCATGCGTCACTTTGCGACAAGTAGCCTCCAAGATGCTAACGGCTATTTGAGCTAACGCACAGACTATGAGCTAACGTTGGCGATCAAACAAACATAGATAGCTAAAACGTTTTTGAAATGACTGCTGCTGCTGGCTACAAGTTAGCAATCAAACACAATAAAGGCTGTCACTTGAATGGCGTTTTGAGCTAACGTTAGCAATCTAACAATCAGATAGCTAAAACGTTTTTGAAATGACTGCTAGCTAAAAGTTAGCAATCAAACACAACAAAGGCTGTCACTTGAATGGCATTTTGAGCTAACGTTAGCAATCAAACAGTCATAGATAGCTACAACATTTTTGAAATGATTACCATCTTCTGTTATTGTATGTAAAGAGAAACGTTCATTATTTTATAGATTTCACAAATTTCAGTAACACACGTTATGCAGTAAACTGTTTAAATCTGAGCATGCCCAACTCACATCTGCGCTCGACCAGAGCCGGTCTGACTCGGCTAACATCGGGTATGACACGTTATGCCGTAAACCGTTCAAATCTGAGCATGCGCGACTCACATCGGGCAGTGACACACCCCTCAAAGAATCGGAATCGAGAATCGATAAGAACCGGAATTGAAAGGAAGAATCGCAACAGGAATCACCCAACCCTAGACGCTCAGCTAATTTATACAGTGTAAACACTAAAAAACACCGCATCGCTACCCCGCCCGTCTCCATCTCCACCGGAGAGAGTGGAGTTACAAGCAAGCAGTCCAGTGTGTGCAGAGGTCTGATTGGTTATACTGTATCTTCCTTTCAAGGGAACTAACACACGTCCGGTATGTAACTGGTGGTCTTTCTCATTCGTGGAAAGATAAATTGGGATAAAACTTCCACTTTGTATCGTGAACTAAATGTGTTCGACAGATACAATAGGGTTCTTGTGGAGCGACTAAAACTAAACCTTTATACTGATGTAGTATTCCAGTTTATCTCTGCTACTTTTGCGGAGCTGCAGTGTGATTTCATAGATTGCCAGTTAAACTGACACGCTGAAACTTAACATTGTTGCCGCAAAACAACTACACTGAGTAACCGACGTTCACAAAGTTTCTGCGTAGAGCTATCAGTATACTGATACCATATCAACATATCGGACTAAATATTGTATCGGGGTTGTTGTTGTTTTATGAAGTACTTTCAGTTTGCAGTCTGCATAACATTAGTTGTATCTATCAGACCGTTTTAGTTGAGTGCAATTAACACAAAATGCCTTTTTTAAATCATATCTCACTCCTCATACTCAAAATCCTTTTAAAGGTTTTCATATCATGTGGAAGCCTTCTCAGGCTCAGATGTTCTTTAAATAATCAATATGTCCACAATCACAAACACATAAATCCAAAGCTGCAAATGTCATCTACAGAACTGATGATTGTAGCATAAAGCTGCAACATAAATGTGAAAAAAAAGTGAGAAAGGGTATGAATACTTTCTGAATGTTCACCATTGATTTGTAATGTTAAAAAAAAAAACAACCTAATATCTAACAGTATGAGAGTATCTGAAGGTGGATTTTTCTGGTAGTCTCAGGTAGTTTTTAAACGTTGGGACATATCTGAACCCTTCTATTATTTGAACGTACAGATGTCCAGGTTAACTGACCACACACTGTTGTAGAAGAGCTGACCTGTAGTCACCACACTGATTTTAAAGTTTACTGAGCATTAATAAACGTTTTCGGACAGTGTAACGCTTATCAGTTGAATTTTCTAAGCACAAACGGACATTTGGAAAAACAGAAAAATGGGTTCAAATATCAAATTTTTCATTTTTTTCCACCTTGACAAATTAATAAAAACTGGATCTTTAAACTGTTTTTCCAATTTTCTGTTTTTATTCAGAGGATCAGAAATTGAGAAAATTACAAAATTGCGTCTGAGCTCCAATTATTCAATACTGCGATGGTATTCTCTCCCTCTACTTTGCGGACTAAGCAGGACATTAACTGCATATGGACCAAAAAAAAACAAACACACAAGACTTTGGGGTCAGAGGTGCAACTGATGGTTTTGAGTTGGGGGGGACGTAGCTAGGCGGAACGAGGGAGAGAATACCATGGCAGTATTGAATAATTGGAGCCCAGACGCAATTTTGTAATTTTCTAAATTTCTGATCCTCCGAATAAAAACAGAAAATTGGAAAAACAGTTTAAAGATCCAATTTTTTGATTTGTCAAGGCGGGAAAAAAAAAGAAAAATTGGATATTTTAACCCATTTTTCTGTTTTTCCAATTGTCCGTTAAGTGTTACACTGACCGTTGTCCAGGGCAAACCCCATCGCTGATGGTGATGTAACATAAGAAAGTTAAATGACTTACTGTCGACATGCTGCATAATGTCATGTAAAAAAACAACTAATTCATTACTATGAACATAAATTATTGTTGACAAGGTGTTTGCACTTTGAGTTTTATGCATACCTACTGAAGAAATATTGAATCAAAATGTGATGCAAGTTCTATGATTAAAAACTAAACTTCCTAAACATGTTCTTTGGCTGTCATTGAGGTCTACAGAAATGTCTGTTATTTACAGTGTGTGCACTGTTGGTTGGATGGCTGTAAAGACCATACCAGTGACTATAAAGTTGACTACACTCCCCATGTGAAGGACAGCGCTCTGCGATTAAACATGGCGTTGTAACCATGGGGATTCTGCGCACTACTGTATCCCTGCCGTACAGAGTGACATTAGCTGACTGTGGTATCATATATCTCTAATCACAGGTCGATTTATAACTAGGGATGCAGTGAATCCAGATTTTTGGGGTTTGACCGAATACCGAATCCACTGGTTAAGATTCTGCCGAATACCGAATCCTCCTCCCATCCTCGGTCCATTAACACAGTAAACCCATTAATGAAGTAAACAACGTCCACATTTTGGCTGCTGTCTGTAGATTCCTTCATGTACAACTCGTATTCTTTCAGATGTTTCATACGCAAATGTTGTAACAGCTTTCAAGAAGATATCTAAAAATGCCCTTAGACCTAAAAGGGTTCAACACACCCACACAGTCCTGAGAAGAGGTCCATCAGCCAGATTAACTGAAAACACCTGTGTGGCTGTTCAGAGCCTTTAAACCGTGAAGATGGCCTCCCTCTGCACTCATTCCTCAGCTGGTGTCCACAGATAATTTTTCCCAGATAACACACAAACTAGTTCTCGCTTTTCCCAAGTCGTGGATAGCTCCAATAAGCTCGAATAATTCTTTAAATTAACACAAAATAAGTACTTCTTAAATTAAGTTTTTCACGTCAATTCTAAAATCTACCAAGTTCAATCCCCTTCCATTTCTTTAAACAGTTTGTCTTAATGATACATTCCTGTAACTACAGGCAGAATATCGTCTCCACTTCCTGGAGGTCACATGCACGATCCCAAATGTGTACAAAAAACATTTTGTATAATCATATGGCAAGAAGAAGAAAGTAACGCTCTATGACACCAAGGTTGCTGACCTCAGAGGACGGGCAGATTGGCACGAGACAGTAAAATGTCTCCTGACATCAGCGTGCTCTTTGCCTCAGGAAGGGCAGAACATCTCTCGCATACATGAGACCACACTGTTTGACTTTGACGGCAGGTTTATGTTTAAGAGAACCATAAAGATGACTCAGAGATAATGCTGACAGGGTTCACTTAACAGACTCAAATATAAATACAGAGCACATGAAATGATACAGGTAGGTACACTGGACCTCACACACTGTTGTGTAACATCCATTTGTAATTTGAGCTTATATGCATGTAGCAAATCCTACTGAACACACTCATATTTACAAGCATACACGTATTTACAATTATATAAATATACAGTCCGATACAACCCCTAAAAATGTCAAAGTGACAAAATTGTAAAAAAAACAACAAAAAAACGAGGTATAAATTGAAAAAAAGCGACAAACATTTAAGAAAGCGTCAAACTTTGTGGGAAAAAGTGAAAAGAACGTTGAGAATAGTGACAAAAACAGAAAGACGACAAGAATGTACAGAAAAGGAACAAAAGAGTTGAAAAAAGTGACAAAGGCATCAAGAAAGTAAAAAAAAAAGAGATAAGCATGTCAAAAAAAAACAAATACACTGAAAAAAAACATAAATTTAAACATAATTTAAGCGTCAAGAAGAAAAAGTCAAATGTCCAGAAAAGCAACGAAAACGCCACCAAAAAGCAACACAACTTTGGGGGAAAAGAAGTGACGAGAACGTTGAAAAGTTTAATATCACTGTAATCTAAATCTAAATGAGTCATTTAAAGACATCACTGTGGGCTAACTCGTCATCACATCTGGCATTATTTTTACGGACTATATGATAATTGATTGCAGGGTTCAACGCTAAGGGTTTTTCAATTGTACAGTCGGGCAAGTAAAAAGAAATCGGAGGAAAAACCTCACAAAAAAAATCAGGGTGGCCGGGTTGGTTCAGTGGGTAGAGCAGGCGCACGTATACTGAGAGGTTTATGTCTGGACGCAGAGGTCCAGGGTTAGAATCCGACCTGTGACCATTTCCTGCATGTCTTCCCCCCTCTCTCTCTCCCCTTTCTCACCTAGCTGTCCTATCGAAAAAAGGCGGAAAAGCCCAAAAAATAATTTGATTTATTAAAAAAAAAAAACGTAAAAAAATATCAGGGAAAAAAAGTCAGACTTCCGGGGGGGAAAAAAATGTCAAAAAAGAAAATGTAGACAAAAACGTTAAAAAAAACCCAAAAAGGTCCAAAAAAATTGAAAACGTTGAAAGCATCAAAGTGTAATAAATGTTGAAAAAAAACATCTAAAGCATCAAATGCCAACTCAATTCCTGATTGGCCAACGGCACATTCATATCAAATGATTGATGACACGATGAGTGGGTTGTCATATTTACTGGCCCAAAGTGGCGTTTAACTTGCCATCGAGGAACCCTTATTGTTGAACCCTGATTTGTCTACTAGAATCATTAGTTGACACCATGCATCAAATGAAATGTGAAGAGTTGTACGAGCACTCTGAACGTTTGGAGTCATGGAGTCATACTCCAATGGGAAGATTTAGTGCTAAATGACTTCATTAAATCGGCATTCAGCTGAGTGAACTGAATCCCAGACCATCAGTTCTGTTCAGAAATCCTGACTGGAATTACATCAATTGTACAAAAACCTGGAGTAGTTTATCACCTATTGTCCAACTTGAACTATTAATATACTTAAGAGTTGCAAAGATGAATCCATTAGTTGTCAACTATTAAATTAATCGCCAACTATTTTGATAATCGATTAATCGGTTTGAGTCAGAAAAGTCAAACTTTCTCTGATTCCAGCTTTCTAGTTTCTTCTCTCCTCTGTGACAGTAAACTGAATATCTTTGAGTTGTGGACAAAATAGGACATTTGAGGACATCATCTTGGGCTTCTGGGAAACACTGGTCCTCATGTTTTAAACATTTTCTGACATTTTATAGAGCAAACAACTAATCGGAAAAATAATCGACAGATTAATCGCCGATGAAAATGATCGTGGGTTGCAGCCCTACTTATATACTTGCACGCCATTTGGAGTAGATGATGAAGTTGTTTCCCCAATGTTAAATATTGCACTTTGTGATGTCATCCTGTTATGACCACTGAGCACGTGTGATGGCATTAACCCCGACGCTGAAGCCCAATCTCTCAGCGCGGGGAGCTGAAGGTTTGCACCGGAGACATTTGTAAAAACTGTATCGATGTTGGATTGGTCGGTCAACAATGTCAGTGTCCGTTGCCGCCCTCCGACAGGATGCGACTGGGCTCTGTGAACCGGGCGGTGGCGATGTAGAAGAGGGCGGGACCGGGCACGAGGGCCAACAGGGGCAGGTCCTGCTCCAGCTTGTCCAATCGGGAGATAGAGATGATGCCGTACGCGTGGAGCAGCCAATGGCTGAACAGGACCACCAGACGCTTCTTCTTAGTGACGAGGTTCTTAAAAGACTGTGGGGACACACACACACACACACACACACACACACACACACAGTCAGAATTAATCATACTAGGTGATCAGTTTCCAATAAACACTAAATGTGCTCGTCAAACAATGGACTATTTTTAATATTAGTGAGCAATCTTTCCAGCAATAATATTAAGACACATGCCACCACATGCTACATATTAGAAAGACCGAGAGTGCAGCGAGTGCTGTTACCTGTATCTCCGAGGCAGACATGTAAACAGCCAGTGTGACCAGAGACAGGACCAGTATGATGTAGGGAAACGCATAGTCTGAAACATACACTCACGTCACTCACAGCTGCACAATCAAACACCGTTGGTTAGTCTGCGTGTTGGTCATTTACTGAACAACTCTCAAACCAGTTGGATGTGAACTCAGTTGCTCAGGCCTGCAGCAGAGCTAGCGTCAAAAAAAGATGTTGAAAGTGTAAAAAGTTGTTTAGAAAAGAATTTAAAATGCCCTTTTAAAAAGCATAAAAAATGGCCAAAAATGTCAACAAAAGCGACAAAAAAAAAAAAAAATCCCACTTAATATTATCTTTAAATCACAGCCAGGTCATAGACTGATCCCCGCCGACATTATCTTTAAATCACAGCCAGGTCATAGACTGATCCCCGCCGACATTATCTTTAAATCACAGCCAGGTCATAGACTGATCCCCGCCGACATTATCTTTAAATCACAGCCAGGTCATAGACTGATCCCTGCCGACATTATCTTTAAATCACAGCCAGGTCATAGACTGATCCCTGCCGACATTATCTTTAAATCACAGCCAGGTCATAGACTGATCCCTGCCGACATTATCTTTAAATCACAGCCAGGTAATAGACTGATCCCTGCCGACATTATCTTCAAGGTGTTGACACTGTGGATTCGTTGAACTCTTTCACTGTTTTTTAAGTTCAATAAATGCACTACCACAAATTGCACTACGACCACTGCACACACTCTACCATAGCACCCTATCATGGTCATTGCGTCACATGGTCAGTCCATACTAGACCTTTTTAATCACTTCACAAATTGTTTACTCTTTAAATTCCTGTGAGTGATTTTTATGTATGTGAGATATATGTGTGCATGTGTGTTTGTTGTGTTATGGTTGTCTAAGCTACTGGATGCCTGAAATTTCCATCGGGATGAATAAAGTATCTATCTATCTATCTAAACATATTGCCAAAAGTCAACGAGTAGTGGTGTTAAATAATGGTGAGCAGGGTTAGCCTCCAGCTTCTCTTCCTGCTGCGCCTCTATACTCACAGAGCAGTCCTCCGCCCACCGCCTGCAGCACAGTGAGGATGGGGAAGAAGTACAGAGCAGCGTAGATGCTCTTGAAGCGATCCGATTTGCCCAGGCCGCACGCTATCTGCTTCACCAACAGAGGACGCAGCAGCATCATCAGCACCAGGCAGAACGCGTAGTAGATTAACACGATGGTGTAGCTGAGGAAGAGAGAAACAAGAGGCCGTCAAATGAGTGATAATAAACAAAAATCACAACTAACCAGAGGACACTTGGACGAAGAATATCAGAAAACATGAACAAAATCTAAATGCTGTTTGAAAGACTTCTCCGCACTGCCAGAAATACATTTTGGTTTTCGTTGTTTGTCTTTAATTGTCTTGTCTTTAATGAATTCAAAATTTGGGCCTGTTGTCAGTGCTTACAGCGGGTAGACAGCCTCCTGCGTGCAGTGTAACGTGTTGACGTAGTCCGGACTGGGGTTGTAGAGCATGGTGTACCAGTCTGACAGCATCTGGACTCGGCAGGAATGGATGCTGAGCTCCCCCACCGGCTCGGTGACCAGCAAGGTGACCACGGCCGACACGCTGCACTCCAACATGGCTGCTATGTGCTGCAGCAGAGCGCTGGAACTGGACACACAACAACACACACAACAGCACAAGATCAGACAACAGAAACACCAGTAATGGTGGGCGTCTGCTTCATTTCTTTCATTTTCATTTGTAGGACATTTAAAATTAAAACTAAACGGTGAAAATTGCTATTGTTATGCAATTGGTGATCCATTGCACATACTGTATATTCTTTGCAAATTCTGCACTCAACCCATTCAGCCTCTTTTTTTCTTAAAGTGCTCATATTATGCTCCTTTTTAGGTTCATAGTTGTATTTAGAGGTTATATCAGAATAGGTTTACACAGTATAATTTTCAGAAAACATATTTGTGTTGTACTGCACATCGCTGCAGCTCCTCTTTTCACCCTGTGTGTTGAGCTCTCTGTTTTAGCTACAGAATGAGGCATCACACTTCTGTACCATCTTTGTTGGGAGTCGCACATGCTCAGTAGCTAGGTAAGGACTACTAGCCAGTCAGAAGCAGAGTATGAGGGCGCGCCACGCTAGCAGCTAGGTGAGCATTATAACGCGTGTTCCAAAGTGACCACGTTTGTCTCTGAAGTAAAGGCTGGACTACAATAGAGCTGTTTGGAGCAGTTTGTGAACAGTGTTTTCTGTTGGAGATGGTAAGTCCCTTTGTAAATCTATAACGTGCACAAAAAAATATATATAACACAATAAAGGAAAGGGGAAAAGCCAAAAAGCATAATATGAGTACTTTAAGCAATTTCTTATGCAATGTCTATTTTTCTGTATTTATTGTTTATATCATAGTAGGGCCGTTTTTTTGGCAGTTTGCAGATTATCTGAATCTGCATTTTCATTTTCACTGTAAATGGTCTCGGTTTCATTAACTACTAATAATCAGTATCGGCCTTGAAAAACCAGTATCGGTCGATCCCTATTTTATATTAATGTTTAATATGTTTGTTTGTTTGTTTGTTTGTTTGTGTATGCATCTTTCACCAAGGCAAATTCTACATACAGTAAGGGTAACTTTCTGTGGCAATAAAGCCTTTTCTGATTCTGATTCTGAAAATGCGGCATTTGTCGTGAGGCAAACCACCAGTCAAATCTAATTTTTCTCTTTAATTTAATTAAAAGCCTGAACCTGGTTTATGAAACATGGTTTCCTGAAAATAAGCCTGGTTTACTGGCGCCACTTGTAATATTTCTTAATGAAAGATGTTGGTTTTGATATAGGGCTGGGCAATATATCGATATTTCGACGTTAAAGGCAGCATTACAGTAAAGTGATGTCATTTTCTGAACTTACCAGAGTGTTCTAGCTGTTCTAATATTTGCATCCATTGTATCCACATTATTGATGATTATTTATCTAAAATTTCATTGTGTAAATATTTTTGTTAAAGCACCAATAGTCAACCCTAAAATATCGTCGCAATATCGGCATCGAGGTGTCTGGCCAAACATACTGTGACATCTGATTTTCTGCATAATCAGCCCTATTTTGATCCGATAGTAACTCTAGGGCAGGTTTCAATGTGGAAGAGAATAGATAATACCGATACTTTTCTTGCTTCTGAAGGAACAAAGCATTGGAAATGTCCTACTCCACGGATATTATTTGATGCTCTGTGAGTGTGAGTAATCCTCCTCACCTCTTCTTTCCAGAGTACCACTCGATGAAGAACCAGTGCAGCACTAAGGGCAACATGGCCATAAAGCCCAGATAGAGCCAGTCGTAGAGCTCAGGGGATTCAGTGCAGCGTTGGCACACCTTCTGGAGGTTGGCCCGCTCTCCTCGAGGACAAACCTGGCAGGACGGACCGAGATGGCAGTGATTAGCAGGGCCTGACATTAACGCTCGCCAGTACGCTCTGCGTTCGGGCAAGTGGAATGCTTATTACAACTCCTGTAGAGATGGTCCGATACCATTTCTTGCTTCCCGATACTGATTCCGATACATGAACTTGCGTATCGGCTGATACCGGGTAGCGATCCGATACCAGTGTGTCATATATTTTATTATGCTTTAACAGCTGTATACTACTATCCCTGTATGGATGATATGATTTCTATCTTTGTTGTCGGTCTGGCTCAGGTTAAACTCTTTGTGAAACATGAACAAACACAAACAATGAATGCCACAGAACCTTCTTTCATTATCCAGTTTGACAGTCAGTCATAACGGAAAAAGAACATAAATAATCTACTTTAAAGTAGATTTTCTTTGGGGCTAAATTACGTGGTATCGGATCTGTGCATAAACTCCAGTACTTTCCGATACCGATTCCAGCATCTTCGGTGGTAACGAAGGCTTTTCCATTACTGGTATTGGTATCGGAACATCTCTAATTACAACAATCCGGCTCTCTTAGGCTACATTTTGGTTTAAAAACTAATATCTTTTGCTACGTTTACACCTCCCATTCACACTGCTCTGGTGTTTCTGAGCCCCTAAAACGGAGACATTTGAAAACACTTCTGATCCGTTTTGGTTTGGAATCTGCGGGGTTGCGCTGCAGTCTCAACGGCCGCAAACGGAGACTTTTGGCAACACCAGAGACGGTTCTAAACTTTAACACCGACTCTGACGCCAATGTTTCGCCGCCTGATTCGGTCTTATGACGTCTCGTTCTCTGAGACTAAGCTACTAATGTTAACATGGCAACTACCAGCAACGGGCAGAGTATACATGCTGCCTCCTGTTTACCCCGGCACGCGCATGCCCAGTATGCGAGAATGTTGATGAGATATGCGGTTTTGGGCGTGTTGGTTTAAACGGAGATTAGTTCTTCCACTGGAGCCAGAAACACGTGTGTGCACGGAGATCACTTTTAATTCAAAACTCTGCTTAAAAAACAAAACACAGCAGTGTAAATGTAGCCTTAGATGGATGACAGGCAATGCCCCACAGTCCAACACATAAATGTTACCCATCAGCAGTCAGACACAAATCTGATCTTCAGTACTTACGCCACACTCTCCCTCCACTGATCCATTGAACATCATCCTGCCACAGTATGTGCCTGGGCACGTTGAACTCATGGCCACAGCTGCAAAGACATACAAACACCGTACACACCAGTCACACAGCCGTTTGGCAGCACAATCACTTGGTTATAGGTAATGTTCCATTATGGTTTCAAACATTAACATTTGAAACTCTTAGTTTCGGTGTAAGTCGGATTGTTTTTCCTAGCTACGTTGTGACACGGACGACGAAAAAAAGTAATGATGCCTAGAGCTGATTTTAAAAGTGTCCCGAGTTAATCAAACCACAAGTAAGCGAGTTCAAGGCTTCCACTGTCCATTCATGGTTAGGATTTTCCACGAGGAAGATGAGCTGAGCTGTAACAGTAACTTTAGCTGTTCCGGTCAACAGTATTTTCTCGTAACTAACTTTAATATGTAGCTATAACATGGTGTGTGGTATTTTTGAAGCTCTTGTCCTTCATCTTTTCCATGCATTCAGCATTTAAAAGCATTTAAGATTGACCTGTCAGAATCCACATACAGTGGTGCTCATAAGTTTATGAACCCATGCCAAAGAGGAATAAAAAATGCCTTAATTAAAAAAATGAGGAAAAATCCAACCTTTAAGGACACCAATTTTCTTTGTGAATGAATAATGTATCGTAAATAAATAAATGTTCTTCCTTAAAATACAGGGGGCATAAGTAAGTACACCCCTATGTTAAATTCCCATAGAGGCAGGCAGACTTTGATTTTTAAAGGCCAGTTATTTCATGGATCCAGGATACTATGCATCCTGATAAAGTTCCCTTGGTCTTTGGAATTAAAATAGCCCCACATCATCACATCCCCTTCACCATACCTAGAGATTGGCATGGGGTACTTTCCATAAAATCATCTCTCAATGCAAATCAAACCAGCCATTAGGCTAACTGAAATAAAACCATGCCAATCTCTAGGTATGGTGAAGGGTATGTGATGATGTGGGGCTATTTTAATTCCAAAGACCAAGGGAACTTTATCAGGATGCATAGTATCCTGGATCCATGAAATAACTGGCCTTTAAAAATAAAAGTCTGCCTGCCTCTATGGGAATTTAACATAGGGGTGTACTTACTTATGTCCCCTGTATTTTAAGGAAGAACATTTATTTATTTACGATACATTATTCATTCACAAAGAAAACTGGTGTCCTTAAAGATTGGATTTTTCCTCATTTTTTTAATTAAGGCATTAAGATCAAGGCATTAAGTTTTTTTTATTCCTCTTTTTAGTTAACTTTAGCATGGGTTCATAAACTTATGAGCACAACTGTACCCACTGACTCTAAATCAGTTACAGAGATGGGAAATAGTCTACAGGACCATTTCACAGTTGTAAATATAAACATTCTAAATGGCCCCAAGTTGACTTCCTGTTGCAATGTTTGTGAAGGACATCAACTGACAGGAAGTTAACAAGGGGCCAGACTGTTGCCTAGCAATGGAATTCCATTGAAAACGGTCATTAAGTCTCTCAGTGTATTGCCATATCAGCAAATCCAATGGGTGTCTAGCTAGTTAATTTAGCTAGCTAGATAAGGCAGCTGACGGTTATATCAAATTAACGTTCAGAGCTTTCTGGAGCGAACCATAACATTTACATTAGCTTGTGACCAACACAAACACAAGCCGGTTTCGGAGATAATTGTACGAAATTGCCGCAACCGACACAAAACATTAGCTAGCTACTCTCACAAGTTGGTGTTTAAATTGTCATGAATACACTCGTCGGTTTTCTAAAGAGAAAACGTTAGCTCCTACTCAATAATATGTGATTGTAACGTTATAACCAGTGCAGTGGGATGTTATTATCTAGCTAGCTAACGTTAGCTAGCTAGCTAGTTCACAGCTAACGTCATTAAAGCCAAACTATAGCTAGCTAACTAGGATGTGCGACGCTAGCGTCAAATTATTTCAACAAGCTATGAAAAGTCAAAATTGAACGCAACTTTAACTTACCCATTCTGTGCCCAATAATGTTTAAAAACAAGGTTTCTCGCCTCAGTCCTACAGTATTTTCATTTGTTAGTAAGCTGTTAGGCAAACCGGATGCGGACGAAAATGAGGTAGCACAACCCGGAAAGCAAGTTTTTTTAAAAACGCTTTATTGAAACAACAAAAACTTTACAACACTGAAAAAAATAGAAACAAAAAAACATACAAATAAAAAAAGAATTTGAGAATTTAAGTGCTGTTGGACTCAACAACAAAATAGAATTCTAGATTAATGAGGCAATTTTAGTCCGAAAGCGCGCACAAAAATACAGTAGGCCTAATGTTGAATGACATTTTTGCAAAAGGAACATGCATGCAAGCGGTTTAAAATAGTTTATTACAGGAATAGTATTCGTGTTACATTGTAATCTTAGTTTATTTGCATTCAATCTGAAAAATACAGATTGGCCTAACAGGTTGACATCAAGTATCCTGCATCCTTCTTAATGCAAGGCTGCCAGCTGCTGGAAATAATAAACATTCATCCAGATATTATTAATTACTAATACATAAACAACTACCTTCTAGCCTTCTACTACCTAAATCATCCTGTGTTTATTAAACCGGTCTCCTGTAACCCTGATTTCTCAGCTCAGTTCTTGACTTTTCAAGTAATAGGCAGATGAAGATTTTGGGGCTTTATATCCCTGAATTTGTGCAGAAAAATATTTAAATATTTAAACACAGTGACATCTGGTGGTTTGCAAAACGTATAGCAGCCCTTTCAGATGGGCCGAAAACACAACACCTCTCTGATTTGAATAGTTTTAGTCTCATTTGTGCAATAAAAGTTCCACATGCCTGTGTGTTATTATTACAGCTATACTTTTGTTTAGAAGTACTGCATTTATTGATATATTGTGCAATAAGGTAAATGTAAATACAATTTGTAAATGATGCATTATCCAAAAAGCCTACATTTTTTGCTGACACAAAACCTTAATGTAGGCAAAGAATTTGTAATAAGGGAAGAAGTTCCACTCTCTTGTTACTTCTGGCTTCTGAACTGGTTGTAGTTCCACCAGAGTTCCATATAGGGGGCGCTCACAGGCCAGTGCAGAATGAATGGGACTCTATGGAGCTATACCCCTCAAAATCCACTTTTCTCAGGATATCATTTCTTCTCCTCCCCTGACCTGTGTCCTATAGGAATGACCTGATGTTACGGAAGTTTCCCCCTTTGTTTTATCATATCACAACATTCTGGAAATTTAGATCGTGCAACAAGGCAGGCCTGCTTGGTTCTTTTGTAGAATGATTGTAAAGATTTACAAAAAATATGTTCACGGCATTTCCTCTCTAACTGGGACGTTTTGGGACCAATTGGTGGGATTGCTGTGGACCAAGTACACACGGAGATACACTGGTAAGAGATAATAACGTTTAACCAGATAACCAGCTAATTTAAATAGCACACGTTACTGTATTGTGTGTAGAGTTTAGATTCTCTGCCCGAGCCCGAACTCAGCCCTTCATCAAGTGTTTGTGTTTTTTTAATCATTACTTTATTAGCCTAATTGGGTGGGGAGAAAGCTCTGCCTCTCCAGCTTCTCCCGTAGCTCTGGGTGTATGTCCTGCATTGACTTGAATGTGAGGTCAACTGTGCTAAATCGTGTCTCCCTCATCTGTAGCACTGTCTTCGATAATTGCGCAACCAGGCCAGATTGTTTCAGATATCTCACGAGTCCTTTAGCAGCAGATACGGTCTCTCCTATATCCGGCGCGTTGTCAGCCAGTGCGTCAGAATGCAGACCGTGGTGAAGGACAGTATTAATTAGGTGATCGAGACAAGAAAGTCTCCTATATGGTTACAGGGCTTTGATTATGTTGCTGCCTTGATCTGTTACCCACAGGTAAAAGGAATTGTAGTTGAGAACGTCAGTTATAACGGCCCACGTATTAAAAAATTGTCGGGTTGAAATCGGGCTCAGGCTCGGACACAACGTGCACGGGCTCGGGTCGATCTTGATTTTTTGGGCCCGATCTAAGCTTTCATTGTGTGAACAGTGAACTCAATTTAATATTGTATGTGGCGTTTTCTTTTGTGGGATGCAAATCATCCACCAAAACAAGTTCCTTCCCGAGACTATTTTGCAGAGCCACCGTCGCTGCGTCCAGAGCTTAGCGCCGCCCAAGATGATTGTGATTGGTTTAAAGAAATACAAACAGCCCAGACAGCCTATCTCCACAGTGCTGTTGTTTGGCAATACAAAACTACAGTCGAATCGTCGCAGTGTCTGAAAAAGGATCATTTCATTCGGGCTATATAGGGGTTCTAAAAGTGTCTGATTTTAGGCCTACATAGAATTGCTTGGTTTTTCCCAATAAATCATAGCCTATTTTGGTATTAGGCTATCAGCCTAATAATAATAGGCCTACTGATAAGAACAATAAGAAGTAAGGGTACTCATGTGGACAAAAATTAGAAGAAGTGGTGAGGAATGGTCCTGGTCCATTTCAGGCATTGCTTTTATACCTACTTATAAAGCCATTTAACATGGACATAGCAAATCCATATATCGCCAGTTACCATGGCAACTGCATTAAACGTCACATGACGCTGTGAGCACGGTCATATAAAAGGCGTGGTTTGAGAGAGGTAGCGAGACTCGAGAGCAAGAGGCAGCCAGGTAGAGAGACCCCGAGAGAGAGAGAGAGAGAGAGAGAGAGAGAGAGAGAGAGAGAGAGAGAGAGAGAGAGAGAGAGAGAGAGAGAGAGAGAGAGAGAGATGATGATGTGATTCGCGTGATTCGCGTTCACACCTGGGATTTCCGAAGCTGGTCTCGTCTGCTTTCAGAGCTGTTATTCATGGAGATATAGATAGATAGATATAGATATAGAGAGCAGTAGAATCATGGCTAGCGTTATTTTTCCTTAGAGAAATCAACAGGGTGACAGTTACACTGCACACGTCTCTCCGACGATGTTTTCTTTTGTCTTCCAGCGGCGTTGAAGCAGCTATATGGAAAAAAAAAAAGAAATGGACTGACTTTCTTCTCCTCTCCTTACGAAGGATTTCAAAGGCCAAAAAAAATCTGTATCCTACAACACACGTACAGTAACTTAAATGGAGTTATAAATATAGGCTACATGGGCTTTTTTTGCAGCCTGCCGTGTACGTGCACTCAAAAACATCCAGAGGAAACGGTTAGCTCTGTGCCGAAACATGAAGAAAACAAGCGACTGGAGCAACATGACTGATGGAGAGACGTAGCTTGTTTGTTTGGAGGTTACTGTGGACAGATACAATGACCAAAGTCTGAGATAACACAAGGAAGAAAAGGAAATAAATAAACCACGTTTCACAGCCAAATAACGGGCATGTAACGTATGCACATTTTTAACAAAATGTTAATAGGCTTATACGACTCTGGCCAATTTTATTTTACGGAATGTAAAACCAATAACTTCCGGGTAAGTTGTTTAACTGCTGTCTTGTGAAGAAACAAAGTGAGTTCTTGTTGTGGTAACATGAGGCTAAACCTAAAACAGCTGCATTTGCTAATTAGCTTAGCTAGTTAAGTCGCCTAATAGACCTTTTCAATGGAATTCCATTGCTAGGCAACAGCATGGCCCCTTGTTAACTTCCTGTCAGTTGGGTTTAGAATGTTTACATCTGTGAAATGGTCTATATAGCAAAAAAGTCTGCTGTTGTGTATCTGTATATTTCAGAGTATAGGCTACATAATGTAGGTGTGTCATGTTATAATCACTGTAGCTACCAGTATTCCTCTACCATCATACCTGTATCAAGTCAAATGCAGTGGTGAATGTAGTTTATCGTATCATAATATAGCAACATCTTAAAATAACTATAATTTGATAAATGTTATAATATGCCATCAAAATTGACAAGTGCATATGTAAATGGCATTGAAAATATATATTCCAACAAGATAATTAAAAGGAAACTAGCAAAAGGAAGAGACAAAAAAAAGAGCAACTTTAGATAAGAAACAATTAAATCCTATCAGAGTTGTAAATCCTAAAAAATAAAAAATAAATCTGTTCAGAAGTAACTAAATCTCTACACATGTAGTCTACTTCTTATGATGTGCTCATAGATCAAGTGTGGCATCAGGCGTTATTATATACTTTGATCTTAAACACTGTTGTACTGCCCATGTTAACTTACTAGATATTGCACTATATGACAGTTATTTCAAACCAGCCTAATACGCTGGACATGGATTTGACTTCCCCTTGTTTTTCCCTTCCTTCTGTTGATGAATTTGAAAATAATGAAAATAGAAATCTACAAATGGATGAGGAGGAGTTATCAGCAGCTGCGTTTGAACCCATGAAACCAACGCGGACTGGCTGTAATCTGAATGGATGCGTGTGAGACGAGGGGTGACTTTTGTTGGGCTGTTTTTGTGCTTCGTCGATGGATTCGCATGTTAGCACCGCCCTGCGGGGCAGCAGCGGCAGCAACTACACAGCTGACACCTCGGGTCCGAGCTTCACCGACCAGCTGGGCACTACCTCACCTGTTGTGCCAAGGTAAACCACTCCGTCCGTCCACTTTTCCATCTTTCCTTTCTGCTTTAAAGCCTCTGAACAACCACACAGGTGATTTTACATATTCTGGCTGATTAGACTTCTGCTCAGGTTGAAGGTGGGCCGGAGCTTAGATGGGAATTTATTAGGCTCGTACGAGAATAGGCTAGGCCTGCGCAGAACCGATCACTGCCGATCGGCGCCCAATGCATGCCGGTTTAATTTTGTGTCCGACTTGATCCCGACTTGCTCTGACGTCATGCACACGTGGCCAACGATAACCTCACGGGATCGAGGCGGCTGCAGTTTTGGGAGGCAGGCTCTGCAGTTGCTCTCCACCGACTGGAGAAAATCAAATATCACGATATTTTTGACCAAATGACATGATATTGCGACAATATTGTAGGGTTGACAATTTGTGCTTTCACAAAATATTAACACAATGAGAGATTTGATAAATAATCACCAATACTGTGGATATAATGACTAAGTGGGTAAATGCAAATATTAGAACCGCTAGAACAGTCTGATAAGTTCAGAAAATGACATCACTTTACCTTAATGTAGCCTTTCAAACCAGGAAAAGACAACTCGTGTCATATTGCCATATTACAATATCCAAAATCTAAGACGATATCTAGCGTCATATATCAATGTCGATATAATATTGATATATTGCCCAGCCCTACTCTCAGCTGATCTAACAGCTGATTGGTTCAGAATCGACTTAACATGATGACGTTTTATATAAACTTTTTAATGTTTTTGAATTGGAGGGATTTTAATTGCTATTTGTCAGATGTAAAGGCTTATTGTGTACAGAACACATGTTGTGTGGCTGATAGTGACGTTTAGAAGTCAGAGAGACTAAATACCGTTCAGATTACGGATCATTTACAGTCTGTTGTTCCTTAACATCAGCAACAGATCACATGTAGAGCATTTTGACAGCTACTCTGTCTTAATAAAAACAACTACAAGCTGATATATGGGTCTGATAACATTTTATTAAATCGCAATCGGACCTAACAGGATGTGAGTGTTTCTGTGACTTCCTGTTCAGTCTGAAGGCTGCTGGAAACACCTGTAAAGTGTCCGACTTGGCCGCGGCTTTTTGTCCCCGCCCCCTGCTGCTGCCACCTGCTCTCGTCCGCTTTGCAGGCGAGGCGCAGCTCATCTCGAACGAGCCTACTATGTCACAAATTTCATTTACCAATAAAGAATGGTAAAGCTGTCATTTGTCCCGCCCTAACAGGTGCAGAGCTAACAGTAGGCTCAGGAAGATGTCAATCAATCTATACACAGCCACACAGTCCTGGGAAGAGGTCCAATCAGCCAGATTAACGGAAAACACCTGTGTGGGTGTTCAGAGCCTTTAAAACTCAAGTTGCAGTGTGAAAATGTGTATGTGTATGTGTGTGCAGGGTTCAAAATTAACAGTTTTGTACACCAGTCCAACTGGCTTAGTGAATGTTCAAATTTTACCAGCCACTCAATACATTACCGTTGTTTTTTGGCTGGTGAGTGAAGCAAATCCACCACCAACCACATGCTTATTTTACAAGCGTTTGGCTGGTAGATGGTGCTAATTTTGGACCTGTGTGTGGCTCCACAATTTAGCAACTGGTTGAATTACTTGAGGAAGCAAGTTATCCACGAGTTCCACTCAACCTAACAGAAGGAATTTCTACAGGCACAGGCACAGGCACCAGCACCGTCCATGCACCCTTTCCTGGAGCTGCAGTGACATATAGCTGACACAGACACATTTTTAACCGTCAAAAAAAAAGAAACAAGCTATTTTATGAGAGATACAATTAGCGAGGGGAATTGATTTCATTATCTCAAATGTAGGAGTAGACTGATGCCTGCAAGTCTGTGCATTCAAACACAGCTCACTTTCACAATCTGTGCGGCAAAAATATTTACACACGTGTGCATGCGCACGCTCAAGGATATTTGACAGGTTAACAAGTGGTAATGTTGTATTTTGTTCACAGGGTGTTGCAAAAGACACAGGGCAGCCCCAAGGGAGCTGACTGAGAGATGTCAGTCAGGGTTAACTTACAGGGTTGACTAGCCAACTGTGTTGTGCGCAGCGATTGCAAAGACACTGATTGGTCAGAAGCTGGAGATCCCGCCCTCTCTGCCTTGCGACACCCTACAACGTCAGGGTTTTACGTCAAAGATTTTGCCAATTTTGAGTAAAGTATACTATACTATACTTAAACTACGTCAATCTATCGCACTAGTATAAAAAACCAGCCCCATTGAATACGTTTATTTTTTTAAACATTTTGTGAGAACATATTGTATCCAGACTGTGATGATGGTACAATTTATTTCTGCCTCTTTCTTCTTCTTTTTTTGGTTCTTTAGGGTTGTTTCCATAGTGACCAGCCTAGTGACCGCCACCACAGAGGCCACATTGGGAAACACAGGAAACCTATCGACGTTCAGAGACCATAGAGGGAGCGAGCTCGGTCCAATCCATCCGGCGTCGACCCCGTCGGTGCTGAGCGCCGCTGAGAGTAAGTCTGTCCTGCAGGGCATCACCGTGGCAACTCAGGCCCTGGTACTCCTCGCCATCTTCCTCCTCTCCAGCCTCGGTAACTCGGCAGTCGTCGTCGTCATCATCAAACACAGACAGCTTCGGACAGTGACCAATGCTTTCATCATGTCGCTGTCCTTGTCTGACTTCCTCACGGCTGTGTTGTGTCTGCCGTTCTCCTTCGTCATGCTCTTCAGCAAGGATGGTACCTGGATGTTCGGGGATCGTTTCTGCGTGGCCAACGGCTTTTTCAACACCTGCTTTGGTATCATCTCCACCCTGACTATGACTTTGATCTCCTTTGACAGGTACTACGCCATAGTCAGACAGCCGCAGGCCAAAATAGGGCGCCAGAAAGCAACTCAGTTGTTGATCGCTGTGTGGTTAACTGCAGTCATTTTCTCTTTGCCTTGGTATCTCTTAGTCCGACCGCCTACAGAAATCCATAAGCGAGGTTTCTACCACTGTATGTACGTGTTCCACTCCAGGACTTCACGCATGGGGACGGCTTACAGCATCTGCCTTATCGTCGTATGTTACTTACTGCCCTTCGCCCTCATGTGTTTTTGTCATTACAACATCTGTAAGGCCGTTCGTCTCTCTGAAATCCGAGTCCGGCCGGTGACCACGTACGCATACTTACTGCGGTTCTACAGTGAAATGCGAACAGCCACCACAGTTCTGATTATGATTGTTTTCATCATTTTCTGTTGGGGGCCATATTGTTTAATGGGGTTGGTTACAGCATTGGGGGACTACACGTTCAACCCGGCAATGGACACAGTGGCCATCTGGCTAGCCTGGGCAAACGGAGCCATCAACCCTCTGATCTACGCCCTGAGGAACCCCAATATATCCATGTTACTGGGGCGGAGCAGAGAGGAGGGCTATCGGACCAGAAATATCGCTGCGTACCTCTCCAGCCAAACCCAGAACCGCGAGGTTCGGCTCAACCAAGCGGAGAGGATCAGGGACCGCTACGTGAGTCGCGTAGGGGTGAATAATAACAGCCGGCTGTCAAATTCAAGTCCTGGAAAAGGAGGAGGGGGAGGAGAGGTGGCAATGTGGGCCTGTAAAAACCCTGCCGTGTTCTTCTGCAGGGACGCCCAGCCTGACACTGCAACACTTCCTAACTCCGTCAGTGCGCCAAAGAGGAAGACAGCGGACACCAGCCTGTGACGTTCTGGAAGAGCGCTGAACCATCAAACGATTGTTTTCATCTTATCTAATATGCTGTTGTGGATCTAGAGACTGAAGACGAAATACCTGATAGTATTTATGTGTCTCTCAGATCACACTCTAAAATGTTTATGATTCAAACCACCACTTGATCATCATTTGTCAGGAATCAAAAGGATCATTCACAGAACTATGTGGGAGGACAACAAGTTATGACGGTGAAATCGTAATTTAAGCAGCTGTTGTACGGTCAATGAAATTCCTTCCTAATTTATGAGGACACCATTAAGTCCTCTCAAGGATCCACGGGATCGCCTGACGGACCCCTGGAAACCCTTCAATGGTTAATCATGAAAGGGGATGCAAAACATTTCTGTAGAAAACCATGATGAGTTTGCGCTTGTATTAAAAAAAGGGCTTCATGTCATATCATATGTAAATGCAGCATATGGATATGGAAAACTATCAAGGATCGAGCATTTCCTTAATCCTTTAATCCTAAACCTTAACATGTTTAGAACATATGTGTTCTGTACATGTCATTTTCAGACTGTCCTCTTCAGAAAAATGACACAATCGATCATTTTCTTAAATGGCTAAAACAACCGAGAGTTGGAAGCAATGGCCTGGTCACACCAGAAAGTGGCACGGTGAATTTCATCCACACATCCTGGAAAATGCGATGGTGACTACTGTAGCTGGCGAGCTACCCACTAACACCACGCAGTTACCTAAAGCACCGCTTCAGCCAGCCAGTTTGTAGAGTTAAAGGCAGGGTTGGTGATGTTGAAAAGCTAGCAAGATTTGAAAGTAGCATCTCCTCGGGGCTCCGACCCACACGCAGACATGCACGAGCACCGCTGCGCCGCTGCTTCAGAGCAGAGCGGAGAAAGGACTGCAGTCTTACTTCATGTCTCGTTCACCGCTAAGCAAACACCTCATATTATCATACCGAATGTTTAACACAATCATGACTACTGTTAGCAATGCAGGGACGCCGCGCATTGAGCTCAGGCTCGTACACAGGCGGGGTCGAGTACGCACAACGGGGCAAGGAGGCATTTCATTGTTTTTTTTCAAGCGGACCGCAAAGCAGTGATTGGTGACCGTTTTTACAGGATTACAGCAGCTACAGATGACGGATCTTTTTTGTTCCTTTTTCAGAGCCCATAAGTTATATATAGCTGTCGGGGTGTACAGTATATTGGAAATAGTTACCAACCCTGCCTTTAACACAATTTATTTAAGAGACATACAGTATATTTATACTGTTGAATATATAATGAATAGGGCTGGGTACCGAGTTCAATACTTTTTAGGCACCGACCAAATTGCCTCTAAAGTATCGAGTATCGAAAAATGCCTCGTCATTCGATACCTAATTTCAATATCTAAGGAGTAAATCTCATGCTAATCAGCATGCAGCATGCTTCCACCAGGATGTTTTTGAGTGCCTGTTTAGCGTTACACGTCGTAGAGAAAAACTCTACGTTACGCAAAGACACGGGGCTCATGTAGTAGGACTTGAAAAATGAATAAAAAAGTTGTAAAAGCTGTTGTGACCAGGCCAGTAGGGAGGTGGTTAGAAGATATTTCACTAACCTTAACCAGTAGTTTCAGTTGCCTAAATGTAACTAAACCTTAACCTTAGAGGTTGTAGATCAGAAACGGTGCATATAAACAGTCATATGGAACGTTTCGTGGTCTTAAGACCACTTTTTAAAGGTCTTGTCTCGGAATCGACCACAGTCTTGTCTCGGTCTGAGATAAAGAGGACTTGGGATTTTATTTCTAGACCACAACTGCAGGGATATGACTGAATTTCCTGTGCGTTGTCTGGTTTATGTGTTAACATAATTACTGTGATTGCATGTTAAACTTCCTGCTTCAAATGCAACCAATAACTTGACTCATTTCTATGAAATGTGTTACTGTTAACCCCCTCTCACCGCCCCCTTAACACGCACTCCCAAGAAAGTGAATGCGGGAGACAGTAGAAGAAGCTCTGGCTGTCTGGGAGATGTCAGCCAAATCGTTCAAGAAGTTGTACAAGCTGTTGTGACCAGGCCAGTAGGGAGGTGGTTATAAGTTATTTCCCTTACCTTAACCAAGTAGGTTCAGTTGCCTAAATGTAACCAAACCTTAACCTCAGAGGTTGTAGATCAGAAACTGCATATAAACAGTCATATGGATCGTTTCAGAAGGCAGCAACAAACTACATATGTTGTCGTTTAGGTGTGACGACTTGTTGCGTTTTTACCATATCTGTATGTTAGCCTGTTGTGGCATTATTTTGTATTTATTAGGTAAAAGTTACTGTTGATTGCATTTATGATTATTAATCTGTGTAAAGGTGTCAGTTTGAATAAGTCTCAGGTTTTGGGTAACCTTCTCACAAATACGGTGAAAGATTGAACCTTGTGAGTCAAGATGTGAGGACTGTTCAAACTGTTTTGTTCAGTTCAGCCGATAAGCTTTGTTAATTATGTTAAATGGCTCAAGAAACCACCTGCAGCAAAGCTATCCCATCATATGGCCATCATCGATTTTGCGGTTTCAGACCGTTTTAACCAGGAAATAACTGTATACATTATTAAGCGGGGGCAAGCTGACATGGAGCTCCCCAAGGTTGAAAGCTACGGATTTTGTCAGTGATGATGATTCAGTTTAGCTTGAAGATTCAGTTTTAAAGATTAGTTTGTCCTGTCACATTCTCATGAATGGGTTTGTATGATATCGTACGAAAACGTATGTACACATATCTTTCGAAATTGGCCGACTGCCAGCCGGTCTTGTTTAGTCGTCTTTACAGTTAAATTTAGCTGATAAAAAAGTATGGGAACCGGCTTCAGAGCACTGCACGCTCTCAGTTATTTCGGAGGCTGTTGATAGTTGATTGACAAAAAACTTGAGATGAAAATGCATTTAGACATATGGACATTGTTTAGCCAACAAACGGTGACTTTGAGCCTGGTACATGGCACAGTGAGCTGCCGCAGTATACAGTGAAGTTTAGCCAACAATTAGTGAGAGTCATGTGGCGGCGACAGTTAGGTTTAGGCACCAAACTAGTTAAGATTAGAAAAAATATCGTGGTTTGGATTAAAACACTCCCGGGACATGAACATGCGTTACCTGGGTGAAAATCTTATGTTACCCCAAGACACAAACTCTTCTCCCAGAGTTGAAAGCTCTGTGTTGTATGACCCAGCTGTCCAATTTACATTGCTTTACTTTTCGTAGCTATATGTACGAATGGTCCAAGAGAACAGCCTTGTTTGTTTACATCCGGAACACCTCTTCCGTTATTGAACATCAGCACATCATTTAAAAGGTGGAGAGAGCTTCAGATTCTGAATAAACTTCATTTCAAATGCAGAGTTGGAATTATACAAGCTGCAGGAAACGGTAGCTATAGAAGCTAATGTTTCAGCTTGATGCAACACTGGCTCACCACAGCATCACTTTTCTTTTTACATTTTACAAACATCCAGTAGTAGTAGTAGTGTAGTGTTACTCTCTTTTGTCTCTTGTCTTGCTGTGACTTTGATGTAATGAAGAGGTGAAGTTTTAAAGGTTATCATTTTCCATCCTTTGTCACAGCAGGAAAAAGCAGAGGTGTAAATAAAACAACTGATGATGGCTCTGTTGATCAATGAGCGAGCATCATGTGCTGTTCCATAGCTGCAGCACACTAATGTGTTTAGTTAAACAAGTCTAAAAAAAAAAAGTCTGCTGTGAGAGTGATTCATTATAAGGTCATCTCCATGTTCTAATATGTATGATACCAAGACATGATGGAGGAGAGTGTGGGAGATGTCAGTGGCTGTGCTGCAAAAGAACAAGTATTTTTTTTAGAGGAAACCAAAGAAAGATGAGCTACATTTCTTTATGTGAGTTATGGCGTTTTTCCATTACATGGTACCTGCTCGACTCGCCTCGTCTCGTCTCGACTTGGCACACTGTGCGTCCGTTTTCCATTGCAGATTTTAGTACCGCCTCAGCGTGGCTGGTCGTAAGCCGGCTCGACGCACACACCAGCGCACAAGTATAAACATCAGGCCACTTGAGCTTGTTTTACAGTTCTGCGGAGGCTCCACGCAGAGCTTTCGCCGTAGCCTGTGTAATATGTGGCCTGATGTATACATTTGTCAGCTGGTGTGTGCGTCGAGCCAGCATGTGTGTGTGTGTGTATGTAGGATACAACGAAAGCTCTGCCTGGACTGGAGCCTCCGCAGAACTGAAACAAGCGGCGCCGCAGTAAACTGCCGTGACCTAACACAGAACGTGGAAGGTGTGTTGTTATTGCCACAGCCAGAAGACACATTTTGTTTCAGAAGAAGCTGGAGGCAGCAACAAAAAAACACAGCTGGCTAAACTGTTTAAAAATAGCGGGTTTGTTCAGGACACCCCCGTCTGTCGCTTTCACGTCACCTTTTCGGCTCGCCTCAGCTCGCTTGGAACCTCGACTGAGGAGGTACTAAAAAAAGTACCTGTTAGCAGGTACCAGGTACTTTTTTTTGTAATGGAAAACCAAAAAAGGCGAGTAGAGTCGAGG
>NC_050190.1:29506993-29569493 GCF_008315115.2 Sander lucioperca | reverse complement strand
TCATGAACGGTGTTACAGCCACAACAAACAAACTCAACTTAAAGGGTAACAACCTTTTTTTTTCAACCTGGAACCCTATCTTCCTATGTTTTTGTGTCTAAGTGACTGATGGGAACAACAATCTTTGACATTGGTCCAGTTTTAAGCGAGATCGCTGCAGTCGGCAGCGGCGAAACAAGCTACAATTGAAGTTAAAAGGGGAATTGTCCAGCTTGTATTTACCTTCACAAAAGTGCTCGTTTTGCCACTGACAGGCTCAGATTAATATTCTAAGTGTCTGACAACATTATGGAAAGGATCCCTTTAGAGATAGAACTTTAAAACTTCTTTGAGACCTTTCTGTTTAACCAGAAACAGCTCTGAAGTCGCTAGCGCTAAACCCACCAGACTCCATTTAAAAAAGCAAAACTTTTAGCGTGTATAGAGCCAACATATTTTCACATGTAAACCGGTTAACTATGTGTTTATTTCAACCAAAACTAGAGTTGTGATGGTTGGAAAAGTGGAAAGACGACCCAAAACGCCATTTCATAGTTTTGTTTTAGTTTCTGTTGACTTTGAATGAAGTGTATTTTACGATGCTAAAATAGCTGTTTATTCACATGGAGTCTGGTGGGTTTAGCGAACGCAATTTCGCGGATGTTTTTAAGTTTAAAAAAAGGATCTTACTCTTTGACAGAAAGGTCGACCTCCTTAGAAATCTTTTCCATAATGTTGTCAGACACTTAATACTAATCTTCATTCATTCATGTAGCTTGTTTCGCTGCTACCGACTGCAGCGATCTCGCTTAATACTGGACCAATGTCAAAGATTGTTGTTACCATCAGTCACTTAGACACAAAAACATAGGAAAATAGGGTCCAGGTTGAAAAAAAAAAAACCGATAGTTACCCTTTAACATCCTCATTTTTTGTCTTAGATTCAGATTTTTTTTTAGTTTTTTAGTTATTTAATGAACATAGTTCACGGAGCCTGAGGCCCATACGATTTCCGTTGCCAATGACTACTTCTGTTATTGTTTTTTTCACATGATTAAAAAAACGAATAAGAAGAAACACAATTAGCAGAATGGAAAGCTGCTGGTTTCTCCCCACAGGAGCCGGGAGGGCAGAGTTGAGGGTCATCGGGCAGAATTTAACTCACCTGCTCTGACTGCCTCCACGTTTGTTTTGGTAACATTTGGTTTCCATATTTACACCATACAACATTCCTCTCAATCATGCATCACAGACACTGCAATGTTACCCATCTCTACAGAGTTTTCACTGTGGTTTGTGGCTTCTCAGAATATAATCTCAGAATACGTCTTCAAAGGTGCAATTCATGTGTGGTTTCCCCTTTCAGTGTCCTTCCATGAGCCGGGTTGTGACATACTAAATGAACTCATATCCATATATACAGATAAATAGAATTTTTAACTTATGACTTTTGAAATAAAAAGTGATTCAAACAGCTGAATCTTAACATGAAATAATGCATTTATGAGGAACAGATGAATAAAAAATAAGGTACTAAATGATGAAAATGTGAAAATAACACCATTACTTTCAACTTCCTTCGATACCTTCGACAGTCACTGAGTCTAAACCCCCCCAAATTTTATTTTTTTTAGCCTATAATAGACAGGACAGCTGTAGACAGGAAAGGGTGGAGAGAGGGTGAAGACGTAGCATATGGCCACAGTTCGTACTCGAACCCTGAGCCGCTGCGTCAAAGGACTGACCCTCTGCATATGGGCACACGCTCTACCGGGTGAGCTACCCAGGCGTCCTAAACCCAAAATGAAATGAAAAAATAAATGAGTACAAATGGTTCTTACAGATTTTATTTTCCATTTTTTTTTATTGTAGTTAGTCTGGATCAACGGATGTACATTTCCAGGATAACTGCCTGACATCTGGTGCGCGGCTCACGCCGGATGTCGGATGTCTTTATCTGCAGATGGATTTTTGCTTAGTTGTCATGGAGACATTGTAACTGTCATCACGTGACCTGAATTGATTTTTTTTTGGTAGGAAATGTACAGAAAGTGTTAATGAAAATGCAGTCTACATCCACGATGTTCCATTTCCGGGATTGCTCCGTTGCCGACGGAAATTCCACCAGATTTCACTCCTTTAGGCCGGATGTCCCGTTACCTTCCTCTTTCTTTGTATTGGAGTTCTAAACTCAGGTGGATTTCTGAGGACTATGGTTAACTGCTCCTCAGATCTCTGCAGGGTAAATCCAGACAGCTGGGCGCCCAGATAGCTCAGTTGGTAGAGCGGGCGCCCATATATAGGGGTTTACTCCTCAACTCAGCGGGCCCGGCTTCAGGTTCGACTCCAACCTGCGGTCTTTCGCTGCATGTCATTCCCCCCTCTCTCTCTCCTTTCATTCAGCTGTCCTGTCAATAAAGGCCTAAAAATAATCTTTCAAAAAAAGAATCCAGACAGCTAGCTAGACTATCTGTCTAATCTGAGTTTTCTGTTGCATGACTAAAACTACTTTTGAACGTACACGTTCCACCAAAACAAGTTCCTTCCCACTTCGAAGCTGCCCGGACAAGTTTTTAAATGACAGACATTTCCTCTTTCTTCACTGAGAGTCTGTTCCCATGAGTTTCATCACTCGCAGTTTGGTGATTACAGCACGATCACACGAGAGCAGGCTGAACAATTTAATTTTTTTATTTATCTCCAACAATCAACAGTACATTGTAAAAGAAAACAAAAGCAGATAAAAACACAAACGTAGACAAATCAACCAAAGAAAAAGAAAAGGATAAGTTCAAGAAGGATCAAGCAGAAGCATAATGCCTAGCCTATGTTGTCCTGCCCCTACTTCCCAATATCATATTATTACAGAAAAATAAACAAATAGATATGCACAGTGCTGGAATGTAACAAAGTACATTTACTCAAGTACTGTACTTACAAATATTAGATACTTGTACTTTACTTGAGTCTTTTCATGCCACTTTCTACTTTTTACATCTCAGAGAGAAATATTGTACTTTTTACTCCACTACATTCATCTGACAGCTTTAGTTACTTTACAAATTAAGACCTTTGCACACATGTAGTTTATAAAATATGATGTTTAATTATAAATTAAACTACCCAACAATATAACGGCTGAAATGATTAGACCATTAAACACAGAACAGTTTGGATCGTTTCCAGTTTCTAAAATGTGAGGATTTTTCTGCATCGACTACTTTAACTTTTAATACTTGAAGTACATTTTTCTGATGATACTTACAGACTTCTACTCAAGTAACATTTTCAATGTGGGATGTTACTTGTACTATGTACTTGTAGCAGAGTGTTTTTTTGTTTGTTTACAGTGTGGTATTAGGAGGCCTACTTTCACTGAAGTAAAGAATCTGAATACTTTAGAGTCCAGAGTCTGTCACATATCTCTCTCACACACACACACACACACACACACACACACACACACACACACACAGAAAGCAGTGGGCGAGGTCTGGGCGGGACTAGGAATCCACTCTCTTGCCCAGACTGTCAGTTTCTGCCTGACAGGGACAGAGAGACACCACAGACACTGATCCAAACGCCAAAAAATGGAAAAAGGAAAAAGTAGAAGAATACAGAGACCAGAGCAGGTGTTGTACGGATAGCATGGAGTTACATTTAAGAGGATTTGTATTTTTCTTGGACACCTACCTGCAAGTTTCTGCCAAAACTTTAAAAGAAACTGTCTGAATCAACTCTGGATTTTGTATTTAGGCTACACACTTTCTAACTGAACAAACGTCTTGTGGATTATAACTGAAGACTCTGTTTGGACATTTTCAATTCAACTCCAGCTCTAGTGAAAGTGCCACCAGCTGATTTTTAGTTCCAGATTTTGTATCTGTGTTTATTTTTGTCGTGCTTGTCATCTTAGGAAAGTTTAAATCTGTGTCTTTGGAGTCGAAGATTTCAGTACAACTTTCTGACTTTTTATTTCCTTGTTTCATACTCTCTCTCTTATCTATTTGTTGCATTATGTAGAACATGTCAAACATGTTCTCAGAAGTATATCAGAGTAGTCTTCAGGGATGACCGGCTGTTTTAATGTTGGGAATGACATCAGAGTTTCAGTGAGAGCACAGTGAGTGACTGATCTCTCTGTGAATGGACTACACACACCCCCTGGAGCTTAACACGGCATCTCACCGCGTTGCGTAGAAGTGGATCACAAAGGTAAGAAACCCATGATGATCCCACACACTTTATGTAGAGCACATGGGTCAAACTCAAGGTCCTCGCACGTTTTGATGCGGGCCGCATATCACTTTAGCTTCACAATACGTTTTGGCCGACCTAGATGTACGCCAAACCAAAAAGATGGAATGTTTTTTTTGTAAAACTGAATTTGCGCAACACTCAAAACTAAATTTGTCGACTTTGATGGCGCGTTTCAGGCAACCCGTAACTCGTGTTTTCACAACCTTCTACCCGTGAAAGTGCCCTGGAACGGCAGTCAAACCCGTAACTTACTACTCGTGAACTTGTACCAGATTGTTGTTCTCCCAGTTACAGTTTTTGACGTGACACACACATAAACAACAATGGCGACCCCTGTTGATGCTGTACAGACGCCGGTGATTAACGGTGAGAAATATAAATAAATAGACATAAATAGGCAACGTAAAGTAATTCTGCACATTGTAATCAAAACAATACACATACGATTGTGTACTACTACAGGTTATGTTTATTAAATGAAGCCCAAAATATGTCGCCGACTAAAAATTGCTAGTATCAGCTAGCGCTAGCTAACGTCAACGTTAGGTAGCCACTAGCTAACGTTAGTTAGCCTAACCTGAACCCTGCCAACGGCACAATGTTTAGCTAGCCAGCTTTGACGGTGTGCCAAATGTCATTATCAGACGCCCAAATCTGCTACCAAGTCGTGAGTCGTGACTTGAAGTCGTAACTTACGGGCTAAAAATTGTGGCTGGAACGTAGCATGAGACTCAGACTACAGAAGCAGAGAGTTTTCATATTCAGGCTGTGAGTGGGCTGTGTGGTAGCCTGCTTTTAAAAATGTAATCGGAATGATTGTTTTACTTGATTTTTGCTGACTTTTTAAGGGCTTTGTGTCGAGCGAACTGTAAGTGAAAATATATGGGACATGCAATGATACAGTCAAAAATATTTAACTTTTTCGATGAAATAAAAGCATGTCAATAAACTGTGAGTGAACAACAAGTAAACAATGTCTGGCCCCTAGATGTCAGTCTCATTTTCCAGTGTGGCCCTCAGTGAAACTGAGTTTGACCCCTCTGAGAGAATGACGACCTCAGGAATAGAACTATTATCAGTCCAAATTCCCCCAGCACAACCCACTCTTTTACAAAAAACTAAATGCTTATTTCTTAAAAAAAAATGTTGTCTCATTTTAACACTTTATAATAATCTTTAGGGCAGGGTATCGCCAATTATTTGCTGAATCAATTCGATTCCGATTCACAAAGGGAAATTTTAATTTCCCCACTGGGATCAATTAAAAAGTATAAATTATTATTATTCAGGGGTGTGATTCTTCCGGATAATTCCGGAAATCCGGCTTTTCTGACCTGAAAATGAAGCTCTCGTAAATCATGCAAATCCGCTTTTTTTTTTTTTTTTTTTGGGGGGGTGTCGCAAGGCACAGGTCGGGGGTATTGGTAAACATACTCTGACTCATGTCTTCATATCACTCCGCAAGTGGTCCATTAATTTGTCACGATGTAACTTCATTCAAAGCAGAGCTTCACCAAAGAGCCTGCAATCGTTGCGGAAGGTTATTTGAATAAGAATTTTGGACGTGTGGGGGCGAACTATCTTCTTAGCTGAAGCCGACAACGGGACAATATTGTTGCATGTTGGCAATGCAAGCTGAAGCGATGTAGCAGATGACGTTGAGAAGTTGCAGTGAGGAATATTTTAGGAGCACCATTTTCGGCAGTGCAGAAAGGTAGTGGCCCACACTAACTTAGTGTTGAGCCGGGAAACATGGCTAAAAGAGCTCTACAGCGAAAAGATGTGCTGGGCAAGCCGTCAGTCGGTGAAAGCTAACAGAAGCTAGCTGGCGTAAGCTGACAGCTGACCAACGCTACCAAGTGATCGGCGGAGACAGGGAGTACATGTATTTGAAAGAGTCCGGCAGTTGTGGTAGACGAAGTCGGGATATTGGATGGAGAGTCCACTGAAGTCCACTGCGGTCTGAAGGGCTAATCCTCGCTAGATCACTAGCTAGTCGGGAGGTTGACAGCTAACGTTAGCCAGCTGAAGCTAACAGTCGATCGATGGTGAGTAACGTACGTTACACAGGCTGGCAGCAGCACAGAGTCCAGAGTTGATAAGTGTGTGTGGGGGGGGGGGTAGAAAGGTGTTGAGAATGACCAACACCTAATCTTAAACTTAGTGTAGCTACTTAATTTGCTACGACCCGATCAGAGGTTACTTAAATTGAGACGTTCAGTCAAAATCAATCATGTCACCTTCAAACGGGATCTCTGTTTGCAGGGTTCAGGCTGTACCCTCCCGGTGATCATGCTGCTCTGGGGGACTGGTTGTACAGTGAGAAGCCGCTGCTGACCGGCGCAGAGCTCTGCCGGAACTCCGACTGCTGTCTGTCCGCGCGGCCGTCTGACGGCATCAGTATTAAATTGAGACAGTTTTATTAGCGGTTAAAAACGTCTCGCGTTAAATAGTAGTCTAATTCGGTACAGTTGGTTTTAACGCCTGATGCGAAGTGTAGGCCTATAGGAGTACACATGAAAACCCTGAACAAGCAGCGTCGCTCTGCTCCGTCTTTCTGCTGTGCCCCATTCACGTAGTAGTTTTACACTATGTAGATTAAACTCTGCAATTAATCCGCGGTTCACATGTATGTATGAACTGTGGTGGTCCGTTACACTGTAGGCTATATTCAACATCACTGATTAAGTAGCCTAAGTCAATCCAACAACTGGACTTTAGGGTCAAGTGTTGTTGTATCCGGCCCATGTCCCGGATGTGAAAGCCTCCTTACTGGACTACTGAATATAATAATATTCCATTATATTTTGTATTTTGAATTGTTACCTGCCACCAGAATTTTGTGATTTCCTTGCAATAAATATTGACATTTTTACCATAAATTGGTGCCTAAAAATGTATCAGAATGCAGGAATTGAAGTCTTTTACCCTCAGAATTTCCTGGGGGAGGACCCCCAGACCCCCTCCCCCCCCCCAGCTTTGTGTGTTCCCGCAAAGACAAATTCTGAGCAAGGAAAAACCCTGAAGTATAATCACAGACAGCCATAAAAAACATTTAAATTGCAGAGTTAGTTATAACTTAATATGTACAATGTCAACAGAGAAACACGGACAATTGAACAGACAGTGACAACATACATACTACATACCTACATACTGTAGAGAATGACAGTAACAGCATACAAACGGCATAAATAAAAATTTGTTATAAATGTGTGCTCTTTAAAAAGTAGAAAGCATTGTTTGCCAGTTACATTAAATGTTTAAAAATCCGTAAATGTCCGTGGGTGGGGCTGCATGGGCGTGGTAATGTGGGCTGGTGTGGGTGGGTGTGGGTGGGTGTGGGTGTGGGTGTGGTAGTAAGGAGAGAGAATAGGAGAAGGAAGTTTGTGTGAGGTGGACCTGGTCACCACAGACCCAAATCTTCTCAGCTGTTGCTACTGTCATATGCTGCACTGTCTCTTCATGTGGCACTATTATTATTTATATTATAACAAGGTAATGCAATGTGTGATCAAGTGATGACTGATTAACAGTAATGTAAATGCTAAATGCCCTAATACCTACATATCATGTAAGACTCAATTTCTCCATTTCTTTGCACAAAACTCTCCAGAAAGTGCCATTTAATGGTTTATTTTTTTTTTAAAATGAGGGGGGGAGGGGGCTGTCGCAGCGTCATGGGTGCGCCGTATATTTTCCTGCTTTTTTGTCCTTTGCCAATCACACCTATGATTATTGTAAGAAATATCTGTGTATTAACAGTTTTATGACTATGTTTTAACAGAAACTGTCCATAGACGGTTTGTATTTTTGTTTTTTAACATTTTGAATTGCATCATTTTGTGCCCCGACAACTCTTCGGGAGATTAGAGTCCACTATGGTCGCTTTTTTTCGGTGTTTGGCGCTTTTTGTCGTCATTTTGTCATGTATTTCTGACGTTTTCTTCTTTTTTGATGTTTTTAAAGTTTTTTTCCAACGTTTTCAGAAGTTTACTAACTGAGCAGTTTAGTATGAGACTTTTAAATGACAGGAAATGTTCCGTATTTTGACTGGAGCTACATACAACATTTCTGTTTTTAATGACAAGACAAAGTAAAAAGGGTAACGAGCCGCCAGAACTTTTTCTGTTATTTTACGGATTTCATTTTTAGAGCAGCGATCTTCAACAGGGGGGTCCCGGGACCCCTAGGGGGTCCTCACAGTTACAGCATGGGGGGGGCCTCCAAATTATTGTAAATTGTTTGAATTTTTTTTCTTCAAAAAACGAAAATGTCTTCACACGAATCCAACATATTATTAGCAAATATAAATCAACCAATTTGTGAAAAAACCCACTGATGATATGCTCACTATCCACAAACTATCAACATGTATGTTTAACATAAAACATGATTTATAAAATCATGCCAACAATTCTTATTTTAATAGCTTAGTATTCTATGCATACATAAAACATGTATGTATAAAGGCTTTAGGCCGCCCTACACGTTATTGTAGGCTCAATTTAATATGCAACTTAATTTTATACAATATATATAGTAGGGGGCCCTGCTCTGTCTCTCTTACAGTTAACCCTTGTGTTGTTTTCCATTCGACCATGCATCGTCCTCTCATCCTCCCCGGTCAAAACTGTCAACACTTTTTCTGACGTTTTTGTCTCTTTTTCGACATTTTTGGCGCTTTTTTCAATGTTGGTTTTTTTTTCTTTACGTTTACGTTTTTTACTACTGTGTATACACATTACTAACATCAACTTATCAACTTATTACCACTAGTTTTACACTTATTGTGTGAATTTATGGTCAATAAACCTAATTTATAGGAAATTATACCAAATTCTTGAATTAAAAAAGCAGAAATTATGAATTATTCAGACTAATATTAAAAGAAGGATAATCACAGAAGGGTATATGTCAACGTTCAGTCGGGATACTGTTTCGAAACATTTTAATTTTATTTTTTCAAATTGAATAAAACACCCTAAAATTCAATGAAAGTGGAGATTGGATCTTTCGTTGCACTTGTGACGCATGTTGTATGGAATCATCTGTGTTATTTTTAGGTAATCAAAATTAGGTTGTTAAAAAGAAACCCAGATAGATAGATAGATAGATAGATAGATAGATAGATAGATAGATAGATAGATAGATATAGAAATTTAGAAAATGGGTCAAATTTGACCCGAAGACAACACAAGGGTTAAAGGGTCCTTGGCTTAAAAAAACATTGAAGCCCGCTAACAACCTCAGGAATGTAGGCATTATCAGTCCAAATTCCCCCAGCACAACCCACTCTTTTACAAAAAACGAAATGCTCATTTTAAATGTTGTTGGCGTGGCTCAGGTTAAACCTTTTGTGAAACATGAACAAGCACAAACAATGAACGCCGTAGAACTTTCGTTTACTATCCAGTTTGACAGTCGGCAAAAGAACATAAATGAACTACTTTAACTTATTTTTTCTTCGGGTCTAAATTACGTGGTATCAGTTCGGTGCATAAACCTGAGTACTTGCCGATACCAGTTTTTAGGCAGTATTGGAGGCTTTTCCGATACTGGTATCGGTGTCGGAACATCCCTAGAAAATAGTGCCCAACAAATACATTATTCCCTCGGTGTTTGAGTAACGTTTGCCTGTGAGCCACAGACAAGGTAGGGAAGTCAGAAAGTATTGAGGGACGGACTCACACAGTGTTGGTTTTGGGCTTCTCATTGGATTTGTTGACAATAACAAAAATATGACTCATTGCAGTGTTTTCCCTAGCTTTGTGGAAGACTTTTTAGAAGGGGGTTTAGGCGTCCTTCCTCAAGAAAATGTGACGTTTATCAATAAACAAAGATGCAATTTCCCCATTCATTTTGTGTCTCTTTGTAGTCATGTCTCCTTTTGGTCATTTTTGTTTTCTTTGGGGTTGTTTTGGGTCTCTGTGGTCATTTGGCGTCTCTTTGTAGTCGTTTTGTGTTATTTTGTGGTAGTTATGCGTCTCTTTTTCACATCACTTTGGACCGTTGTTATCACCATATCTGTGTGTGAAACAGTGGAAAAACTAGAGCAGATAATACATTAATAACCCTCAAAAAGCTTAAAGGCAAAACTTGCTGAAGAAGTCCAACTACAATCATCATTAGATCTGAGAAAAGTCTTTTAGTTACATTCATTAGGCCTATGTGCTGCCCAAAAATGTTTCATTGTGGAACAGGAGGCTGTTTTAGCATCAGCATTATTATTATTTAGAGCAGCATTATCTAACTATAAATCAGTGGTGTATTCTAATGTATTGTAATGGGTGTACTATATATATATATATATATATATATATATTGGCCAGAATCTGCATTTGGGGGAGGGGGGGCCATATCATAGTGAGGGGTCTGGGTGTCCTCCATCAGGGAAGTTTTGAGCATCAACAATTTCATTTCCTGTATACGGATACACTTTTATGCATCTCTTTACGGTGGAAATATCTTTATTTAGCTTATGTGAAGAAGACAAACACAGATGACAATTCAAAATATATCCAAAATATAATGGAAAGTATGTTGTTGTGTGTCATTGGGCATTTTTAAGTGGGTATATGGAAATCCTGGAACTTTCTTAGTGATGTATACTGCGTATACCTGCATATCGACTTATTAACAACCCCAGTGGTGAAATGTGAAGTACATTTACTCAAGTACCGAAATCAAGTAGAGGTACTTGTACTTTACTTGAGTCTTTTCTTTTCATGCCACTATCTACTTCTACTCCGCTACATCTCAGAGAGAAATATTGTAGTTTTTACTCCACTACATTCATCTGAGAGCTTTAGTTACTAGTTACTTTACAAATTAAGATTTTTGTACACAAAACACATGTAGTTTATAAAATACAATGTTGTATTATAAATTAAACTACCCAACAATATAAGGGCCTACAAGTCCAGCTGAAATGATTAGACCATTAGACACACAACTGGTTGGATCGTTTCCAGTTTCTAAAATGTGAGGATTTTTCTGCATTAAGTACTTTTACTTTTAATACTTTAAGTACATCTTCCTGATGATACTTACATACTTTTACTTAAGTAACATTTTCAATGCAGGACATTTACTTGTAACAGAGTATTTTTACAATGTGGTATTAGTACTTTTACTGAAGTAAAGGATCTGCCTACTTCTTCCACCGCTGAACAACCCACATCGTTGTTGGGAAGCAGACATTTTCTAACTGCAGTTGTCCTGAGTGAGACCGTGCTGTTCTGTCGCTGACACTGACCTTTGACCTCCGCATGGAAACGGGGCCAGAGAGAGAACACACTCTCCTTCCAGGGATCCATAAAGTATTGATTAAACCCTTTTGAACTCTGAGCTGACCGATTCATTGATCTATACACAATATGACCACACACACAGTGCTGATCGTTATTAGAGTCCTGTAGCAACCATTGCTATTCTTACTTTGACACTGTTACGTAACTGAGGCAAGGACACTGGCTGTACTTTGTCAAATACCGACTAAACATGCATGCGCTGTAAAACTCTTCACTATACATTTACAGTAATATACTGGCAGCAGCTTGGCCAGTAAACTACTGTTTATTTACAGTACGCGTACTGTTTTTACATTTTAAGCTATTTTACTGTAAATAGACAGTTTCTTACTGTATTATTTGAATTTACAGTAATATCCTGGCAGCAGTGTCGCCAGTAAACTACTGTTTATTTACAGTAGTACTAGAGGATGGATACCCGAACCGAGCCCGTCAGGACCCGTCGGGACCCATCGGGACGGGCCGGGTTCGGACAGATATTTAGAAATGATGTTCGGGTTCCGGTCGGACTCGGTCACATCAGCGCGATAAGGCATTGAACATTTTAAATTTAAAAAAGCTTATTATGTAGGTGCGAGCCTGTGTTAACGTGCGCTTATTGCCCCGTGTGTGCTGATGCCTCATCTGTTGACATTTCCGAATGCCTTCCTACAGTTGCTTAATAAAAGCGGGCTTTCCACACAAACAAACGTACACGTGTCATTAGTATGAGAAAAAAAAAGATATTTATGTCGGGCTCGGACATAAATATCTTAATGCCTGTCAGGCTCGGGCCGGGTTCGGTTACTGCTCTGTCGGACGCGGGCCGGGCTCGGACAGAAAAATTCAGCCTGATCTGCACTCTAATGCGTACAGTATTAAAATTGTAATCTATTTTACTCTAAATAGACATAGTTTCTTACTGTATTATTTTAATTTACAGTAATATACTGGCTGCAGTGTCATTCCCGCCTTTTCCTTTATTTTCCCAAGATGCATTGGTATTAACAGAAAATACCTGTAAGCTGTAACATTCGCAGATAGCGCTGTAATATTTTAATTTTCTCCCAGAATGCATTGCCATTGACGGCATTATCCTGTATAACATTAAAACAGTACGATACCGCGAGATGTTAGCTGTAAACTCAAAGGTTCACAGTGTGGGCATCAGTTGTACGAGTTCCAGCATGTAATAGTTTTGAATTTTCAATTAGTTTTTATTTTATTTTAGTTTTGGATTTCATTTTTTGTTCAATTTAAGTTAGTTTTTTCAGAGTGTGTTTGCTAGTTTTAGTTTAGTTTCAGCTTTTCAGAAAAGTTTAGTTTTAGTTTGTTTTTGTAAGGGTACAGGTACAATGTGTCAGAAGTATGTAGCTACACATGCACAGTATAGACATGATGAATAGATGTGGTGTTTAATGTTAAATCTTTGCACTACTTTAGTGTCCGATGTGAAGCAATTAGAGCACAGCGCCATCTCATGTCGAGTCAGTTCTAGTCTCGCATTGCCTGACCCATTTCCACAGCGCTGTGGATGCATGGTTCAACCTGATCAGCTCTTACCAGTGTATCTCCGTGTGTACTTCATCCACAGCAATCCCACCAATCGGTCCCAAAACGTCCCAGTTAGAGAGGAAATGCCGTAAACATATTCTTTGTAAATCTTTACAATCATTCACCAAAAGAACCAAGCAGGCCTGCCTTGTTGCACGATCTAAATTTTCTTCAAAACTTGACATTTATTTTAATCACAAGTTTATTGTTGTTTCGTGAAGCGAACAGAGTTTAAGAACGGCAACACACAGGCTACATTTACATTGCAACATTTTGTTTTTTAAGCAGAGTTTAGAGCCAAAAGTGATCTCCGTGCATTCAAGTGTTTTTATCTCCAGTAGAAGAACTAATCTCAGGTTAAACTAACACGCCTAAACTGCATATCTTATCAACATTTTGGTATGCTGGGCATGTGCGTGCCAGGGTAAACGGGAGGCAGCATGTATACTCCGCAGATGTCAGGCAAATATACTGGAAATGTACTTCCGTTGATCCAGACTATGGATGTCATGATCCCCCCGTGGATCAATGTTACTGATTGTGGAGATTCGCAAACTTTTCTCTATTTACATTTTACTGCAGAAATATCCAGTGGTGGTTTAAGTACATTCACTCACATACACTGTACTGTACTTAAAGATTGAATATGGAACATTTCGGCATTAAAATGCCTAAAAACGAATAGACCCCTCTTATGTATGTTGTTGAGTTGTGTACTTACATTGTCCAAATGTTTCCAACAATGTTCAAACCCAGAGAAGTCATTTTAATCATTTGGTCGCCGTCTACAGTATATGTTAGAAAATGTACAGGGAAAGTTATTGAGTTGTGACACTGAGCACTTGCTGTATGACTGTGAGAGGACCTGAGGATGTTGCTGTTATTCACACAACTACACTGAAACTATTTTTCGTGGTCCAACATACCAAAGTGCTGTTTCAAACCCTAAAATAAATGACCAGACACAGGAGGACTGTGAAAGAAAGAAGTGCATAAAACCACACCTTATGACTCAGCTGTGTACAAGACCTGTTCCAGTTGTGCTTGTTAATCACACCCAAATGTGTGTGTATGTTTGTGCGTGTGATTGATCATGTTTGCGATGATGAATAGGAGACAACTGTTTGTGCAGCATTCACAGCGTTAGACACATGTTCGTGGGTGTGCTCCTTTAGCTCAGTTTGGTTTTTTACATTTTTTAGCAACTTATCAACACTTAATTCAAAGTCAAAGCCAATTTAGAATTTGCTGCAAAATGACAATACACAATCAGTACCAGGAAGTAAATAGTCTGGATAAACGGAAGTACATTTTCAGAATAAAAAGATATCCCTCACCTTCCTCTCTCTGTGTGTTGCTGTTCCCTTCTCTTCGGGAAACAACAAACTTTGAGCTAGCAAGATACACGCTGAAAATGAAAATTTGGATGTTGCAACAAGGCAGGCCTGCTTGGTTCTTTCATAGAATGATTGTAAAGATTTATAAAGAATATGTTTACAGCATTTCCTCTCTAACTGGGACGTTTTGGGACTGATTGGTGGGATTGCTGTAGATGAAGTACACACGGTGATACACTGGTAAGAGCTAATGAGGTTGAACCATGTATCCAGCTAATTTAAATAGCTCACGTTACTGTATTGTGTGAACGTTTAAAGGCATACTATGTAACTTTTCCCTCTTTGGTCCCCCTACAGGTTGTCTCATTGGAACTACAGCTCGCGCGGCTGTAGTTCCAATGAGACAACCTGTAGGGGGACCAAAGAGGGAAAAGTTACGTAGTATGCCTTTAACTTCATTTGTTTTGTATGTAGCGTTTTCTTTTGCAGGGTGCAAATGTTCCACCAAAACATGTTCCTTCCCGAGACTATTTTGCAGAGCCACCGTCGCTGCGTCCGGAGCTTAGCGCCGCCCAAGACGATTGTGATTGGTTTAAAGAAATGAAAACAACCCAGAGCGTTTTTTAATTCTCCTATCCCAGAATGTAACTGTGGTGTAGTCAGACCTTACTCCACAGAGATGGGTCTGGCAATGTGAGACTAGGGAGTAAATGACAGCACATTTGATTCATACTTTTTGTCTTCCTCCTTTAGTCAATACTTTGCCGAAGTAACCATGGCGTCCCAAGGGAAGCCCAGCCAGGGGCGTGGCATGTCCTTTCTGTTTCCTTGCTGCTACAAAGACAGTGACCAACCAGAGATCACCATATGTGATAACATGAAGACTATGGCTGTACTGGAGCCCACCCTGCCCATGCCCCCCCTTCAAGAGCTGGACTCAATGTTCACTGAGCTGGTGGTGAGTACAAGTCCGTGTTCCTACTCCGAACATTATTCCTATGTGCCTTCAAACATCCATTCAAACAGTGTTTTTCTTATGTTCATCACTCTATCTTCCCATCCTTTCTTTCTTTCTTTCTTCTACTTCAGGATGAACTGGACCTTACAAATGAGCACAGAGATACCATGTTTTCTTTGCCAGCAGAGAAGAAATGGCAGCTCTACTGTAGTATAAAAATGGTAAGACACTATAACTACTAGGGCTGCATTATATAAGGAAAATATGAGATAACGTTGTTGAATATCGCGATAACAATATTACATGCGAGAGTAATAAACCGATAATAAAGTGCTCAGTTCTCTACTGAATTTAAAACAAATGAAAGGAAATCATGTCCAACATTCTTTTATTGAACAAATTGAACATTGAATTGAATATAACAAATACTTCTGAATTACCTAAGTATTGTGGTGCTCCAGCCTACAAATTGTATCCTACGGACTAAAGAAAAAAATCTTTGTATTGTACAGATCCTTGAAAAAAATTGCACTATAATCATTTAAAAACAAAATGATTTTAATATTTTTCTAGGAAAATACGAATAATGATACAAAAATAAAATTCCCTCCACTATCGTGGATTATATCGTAATTGTAATATCAGTCAAAATAATCGCAATTAGATATTTTCCTCACATCGTTTAGTCCTAGTTAGAGAGTAAGTGCTGTAAACATATTCTTTGTAAATCTTTACAATCATTCCCCAACAGAACCAAGTAGGCCTGCCTTGTTGCACCATCCAAATTTTCTTCAAATCTTGCCAAAACTTTTCAGCGTGTAGCTTACTGGTTCGAAGTTTATTGTTGCTTCCCGAAGCGAACAGAGTTTAAGAATGCTGCCACATAGAGAGTGGAAGGCGAGGGACATCCTGCGCAACATCCAGCGAATATTGTGGAAATTAACTGTTGTCTATTACCCTGACCTGTGTGTGTGTGTGTGTGTGTGTGTGTGTGTGTGTGTGTGTGTGTGTGTGTGTGTGTGTGTGTGTGTGTGTGGGTGTATTGCAGGAGGCAGAGGAGAATAAAGGAGCAACCAGATGGCCAGAGTATTATATTGACCAACTCAGGTCCATGGCTGCTGTGAGTAACACAGTCTATTCACAGACACAGATTCACAGATTCAGCTTTATTACCAATTTCCTTTAAAAAAAAAAAAAAAAAAAACATTAAACACATTGATGATTTTTAAAGGCACTTTTTTTTTTTTTTTTTTTTACAATTGCTTTTGAATGACAATGTTCATTTAAATGTTATTGCAGTTTATTGTAACTTTATTTCAGCTGATATCGCAGAGTGCAACAATCCTACATTATAAA
Source organism: Sander lucioperca (assembly GCF_008315115.2). NCBI lineage: Eukaryota > Metazoa > Chordata > Actinopteri > Perciformes > Percidae > Sander > Sander lucioperca. The sequence goes on along the minus strand of NC_050190.1, from coordinate 29,552,757 downwards.
CCAACATTTAGCTCCAGGGGCCAAAAGGACAGAGCCCAACTCTCTTCATTATTGCCTCATATGTGAAGAGTTGTGAGGCATTATTTAGTTTGACCCGTCTCTTTTCCAGAGGAGGACTCTGCTGGCACTGGAGGATGAGGAAGAGCAGGGGAGACATACTATCGTAGATGGTCTAAAGACAGCACTGCGGACGCAGCCAATGAGGTACAATTCCTGCTCTAACAAACGTTATTCTGAAAATGTAGACATACATAAGACTTTATTACGGGTTCATGGTCCAATAAAATGACAGCATAATACATACAACAAATACATACAGTATATAATCCCAGGGGCATAGTACAATTTCATAATATAAAATATCTAAAAAGAAATATATGTAAATATATCCATCATCTATACTGTTAAAAATAAGCATTTGTGCCACCGTCTTCAAGCTGTAGTAAGAAATCTTGTGTATAAACGAATCCGCTGACTTGATGCGTCTATGAATGAGGTTATCTTGGTCATATCCAACATCAGATTCAGTATTGTTCGTTGTCAGTGTCAGATATGAAGTGTATTAACTTGTGCAGACACCATCTAGGCCTTTTAAGTAGTATTCTCAAAGCATCATTATATGCTACCTGTAATCTTTTCATGCTTCCCTTGTAATTAACCCACAAGTGTGCAGCACACAGAGGTGTACAATGCGCTTTAAACAAAGACATTTTTACAGCACCAGAACACATACTTAACTTACATACAAGGATTTTTGACGTGTGCATAAATCTTACAGCACCTCCTGTAAATATCATCATCATTCATCATTTTATCAGTAACAAAATGCCCTAGATATTTCACTCCATTACAAACATCGAGATCATTGCCCTGCCAATTTGAAAACCGGAAATTTCAGAGTCCGATTCCCTTTGGTGCGACAGATCAACGTAACGCTCTTGTATTGTATTTGTAGGGATTCGCCAAAGCTTAATTTCACATTCCCGTGACCGCAGTGACCTAAAGAATCTTAATGTGCCATTCTGATTTATCTCCACCAGGTTTGTGACGCGATTCATCGACCTGGATGGCCTGTCTTGCATCCTGAATTTCCTGAAGTCAATGGACTACGAGACCAGCAACTCTCAGGTCCACACGTCCCTGATCGGCTGCATCAAAGCTCTGATGAACAACTCTCAGGGCAGAGCTCATGTCCTGGGTCACTGCGAGAGCATTAATATCATCGCACAAAGTCTCACCACTGAAAGCATCAAAACCAAGGTACATACCGTGCATTCAGTACCAAAATAATGACAAAACAAAGAAGAGGATCTTAGAATTCTTTCCAAAATCCATTAAAAAGATAAAAAACTGAAATATCACATTGACACATTGCTACTTTTAGCTCTACTACACACTCGAGATTTAGCTCAGGTGCCTCCCTTTTCACTTGATCATCTTTGACACCACTAGGGGGTGCTAATATATGAAACAAGCCAATGGGTGGTATTATGGAGGTAGGCAGGGTGCGATTTGTGAAAAAAGCCTTTCATTACCATGGATATAGTGCCACTCGGCCAGCCATGCCAAAACATTGTCCAGTTCATTCAAACTACAGATCCGCTACCCGATCTGGCAAACTTGCATAATGTAATGTACAGTAATGGACAATTCCGCTTCCAACCTGTAGGGGGACCGAAGCGGGAAAAGTTCTCTAGTGTTGCTTTAACTTCAATATTCAATGAAAAATAATCTTGAAATGAAATAGCACAACATGGTGTCAACATAAAACACAGCGCTTTCAAGCCGGTGAGCAGCGTTAACTTCACAGCGAAAACAAAATACTTTCAACCCGGAAACGCTCATTCGTTTCTCGGGAGTGTTTTAATCCAAACCATGATCTTTCCCCTAAACTTAACAAGTCATTTTGGTGCCTAAACTTAACTGTCATCGCCGCATGACGCTCACTTTTTCCGGCTAAACTCCACTACCACGGCCCCTGAAAGGAGCATCACCTGGCGGTGCCTGTAGCCGGCTCGCAGTCACCTGTTGGCGGCTGAACAACTGCCGCTGGTAGCCGCCGTCCTGGAGCTCTGTAGCTGCCAAACAAGCAACTGCCGCTCGGATTTTATCGTTTTATGGCACTATGTGTTCACGTTACAGCGCTTTACTTAGTTCAAAATACTTCTATTTTAGGTATATGGTCTATTGGTGAAGTAGCATTGATCACTTCCCACCGGGGATAAAAAATAATTCAGCAAAGGCAGAGATATGTAGACCAGAAAGGGGGAAATCCCACGCATCCCCCCGGCAATTCACACCCTAGAGTTAGGAACACACAACCTATGTGGTCGTTTAAGGTCAAACTTGTACTTGGCCCTTTAAAATCCCCATGTTCCAGTTATTAATCATGAAATTCTTTCTACTTGTCGTTTGTAATTGTCCGTTCTTCTTTCTCTCCCTAGGTTGCGGTGTTAGAGATCCTTGGTGCAGTATGTTTGGTGCCAGGAGGCCACAAGAAAGTACTGGAAGCCATGATGCACTACCAGAAATACGCCTCGGAGAGAACGCGCTTTCAGGTCTGCTTTTGATTTGTTGATGTGTGCTTCATTTAATCTTTAACAAAGGGACACGGAAGTGTGGATGAAACAGGTTTTCATTTCTTGACACGAAGACCCGTGGGAGGAGAATTCTCTAGGCTTCCCATAGACAAAATGTTCTTAATTGTTATCATTACTAGTGCCCGACCGATAAAGGATTTTTAAGGCCGATATCGATACAAATATTTGGTGATTTAAAAATCCGATATTCCGATATATCAGCCGATGTACATTAAAAAAAATAATCCAGAAACGCGTAACAAAACATAAACAGATTTCCCCAACATTAGTTATTTGTAGTTATTTAAGAGTCCTCACCAAAATAATATGATAATGCAGTTTATAAATAAACTTGCTTGTTTTATTGTCACAGACAGAGGAACATCAAAATGTATTAAAGTTCTGATAAATAAAATACAAACTTAAGATATGAAATTTAAAGTCCTTTGAACAAAAACACAATAACAAAAAGTTGCCAACAGGGACGTTGTAGAGCGTCCTCTGGTGGACAAACTACGCAACGCCAACACTCATGGTTGAAGGGTGTTTATTTTTTAAATATGTATTTATCAGAATCAGTTATTTAGTCATTATAAATGATTCTGATGAATGAATATATATTAAAAAAATAATTTATCGGCTATTATAAATGCCGATACCGATAGTTTGGAAAATGCATAATATCGGCCGATAATATCGGCCCGCCAATATATCGGTCAGGCTCTAATAATTACTGGAGATATCATCACTTTTCTCACGGATATGTTTTATAAAGGTGTAACTTTCTGTTGTGTTCTGTGTTTTGTGTGCAGACCCTGCTGACAGACTTGGACAGATCCACAGGCCGCTACAGAGATGAAGTCAGTCTGAAGACTGCCATTATGTCCTTCATCAATGCTGTGCTCAGCCAGGGAGCAGGAGAGGTGAGGAACCATCTACATGTGTCTCTCTGTTTCTAAAAACATGCATTTTCTGATGTCAAATCTCTTTTAGGACTTGGTTTGTGATGCACCATAACACCATATGATGTGTTTTACTCTCGTTGTGTCTAGGATTATACCAGAGCTTGGTTTTACTCGTACATTTAAAAACTAGAAAAGCTAACCACTAAGCCGCCCGATTAAGGTAAGGGTTCGAGCCCTACCTGGCGCCCGTTGTCTCGGCGTGTCCTCGCTTTGACACTGGCCGACCCGCTCCTCTTCACTCTGACAGTTCACTTGTTTGACATTTAAAATGCGGACACACGTTGACTCACAAGGTGAAAACAACACTAGCATCCCTGTCACGACTGGTAACAAAAGTAGGCTAGAGACCATCTTGCGATGGGATCACAGCAGCTGCAACATCTAATCAGGTCAGGGGTGTAAAGTGGGGAGGCCCCTTTCCTAATATCTACCCCCTACTTCAGGCAACCTTGCTCGGACCACACCCAATTTCGAACATGGCCTTATTTTATATCTAAACTAAACACCTGTAAAGTTTTGTGACTGCATCTTGCACGGTTGCGACGCTATCGCAGTGAAAAAATCTGGCCACAGACATATACAAAAATCTGGCAAACTACAGGAAATACGTGAAGTAGTTAAGTTTATTCACAACCACATGCACTGACATGCACGTGCGGTCGGCACGGCTCTCAAAACAAAGAACAGGGAAGCTCGGATCTTTACACAGCAAATATTTTTTGCTGCTATATAAATCTTCTGAATGGCGAGTACTTTAAAAGCTGAAATAATAACTGCTGAGCAAACACCAGGGTAGCTGAGCTATAACTACTGTATCTTTGATTGACATCATGTTTTAATGTTTGCCTTTGTCATTGTCTCAACCAACTACTCGCGGTATCTTTCTTTACCTGTCCTATCTTTACATATTGTCTACCAAATAGATGAATATGATGATTACATTGTGCATGTGTGTGTGTTTTTCAGACCAGTCTGGAGTTCCGTATCCATTTGCGCTACGAGTTTCTGATGTTGGGCATTCAGCCGATCATTGACAAACTACACTCCAATGACAACGCCACCCTGAACAGGTACACAGCTGCACCAAAAGGAGCATTTTGAAACATGAATACTGTGTCACGGAACTAACAAGTAACTAACAGGTCAGGGGAACATATTTGTACTTTGACAGACTTTGAGTTGAGTTGTTGCGTGTATGTTGTTTCCAGACATCTGGACTTCTTTGAGATGTTGAGGAATGAAGACGAGCATCAGATGTCCAAACAGTTTGATGTTGTAAGTAAGTTTAGACAAACCTTTATACTGTCCAAAGGTTTTCTCTTGACATCCTTTAGATTCAGTAACTAGCTGAAATCCAAGCTCTTAACACATACATGATTTTTAACAATTCTTTTTTTTTAAGTTCATTTTTATGGCATGTTTAGGCCTTTATTAGATAGGACAGCTTTAGACATGAGAGGGGAGAGAGAGGGGGAATGACATGCAGAAATGGGCCGCAGGTCGGAATTGAACCCGTGGCTGCTGCGTCGAGCCATAAGCCTCTGTATATGGGCGCACGCTCTACCAAGTGTGCTACCCAGGCGCCCTCAATATGATAATTTATCATCTTTCAATGGAATCATATTGTGATGAAATCATATATTGTGATACACATCTACGTTGTCTAAATTGATAAGAACAAGCACATACTAACTCAAATTTCTCCGAAAATCTGAAACATTTTGAGGGAATATCATTTGAAGAATTGCAGATTTGTTTCAACATCACGCTATTTTTGTGCATGCATGTAAACACAGTATCTAGTCTAGTCAGTATATAGCAGAATCTTTTTTTATTTTGTCTCCATAATTTCACTTGAATCTGTTTACCACATTATATATGATTATTTTAATCTCATTGTAAAAAATATTTTGTGAAAGCACCAATTGTCAACCCTACAATATCAATATCAATGTTTTTGGTCAAGAATATCGTGATATCTGATTTTTCTCCATACCGCCCAGCTCTACTACTATATTCCAGTGTTCCTTTATATTAAAGCACACGTGTACTAGCTTATCTTTAGCATTACATTTCTTTTTTATGTCAAATAGAATGTGAAAAAATGCAAATCAGTTATGAACCTGCTGATGAATGTATTTTTTTCCCGTCAGGTCCATATAGAAACTAAAAGTGCCAGCCAGATGTTTGAGCTGATAAAGAGAAATCTGAGCCACACTGAAGCTTACCCTCACCTCCTGTCTGCCCTGCAGCACTGTCTCATTATGACACGTAAGACCGCCTGTCTGCCTCCTTGTTTGTTTTTTTAACCCTTGTGTTAAATGTCCATGAACTGATCCTCGACTCCTCTCCGTCTGTCTGCAGGTAAGCAGAACCGCAACAAACTTCAGTACTGGGTGTTGTTGGATCGGATAGTTCAGCAGCTGGTTCTGCAGATGGACAAAGGTGAAAACCCCGATGTCGCTCCGCTGGAGGACTTCAACGTAAAAAACATTGTACGCATGTAAGTTTCCGGGGTTCCTAACTTTTGGGAAATGAGCATTAGTGCTGCAAACTCTACAGCTGTTGCGGTTAGGTCATATTTGAACAACCCAACATTGATTTGAATAAACTTACAGCTATCTAAGACAAATAGGTTTGTTATTTTGATAAAATGTTGCAAAAGAAGTAAGTATAATATACATATGAATACATCTAACATAGAGACATGTTTCAGAAACTGTACTGTAACACAACTATTGGTCATTTACCAACTTCCTTAAGTTTTTTTTTTTTTTTATTTGTTCTTGAGAAAAGTTCTCTTTCAGATTTGTACAGAAGAGGATTAGGGCCACATGTGAAAAAAAAACATTTCAAGTTAGAATAATTATTATTGAGAACTGATTTTAAACTCAGAACTCAAATACAATTTATCACATGTGGCCCTAATCCTCTTCCGTAGATTCATGACATGTTCCTATAGTGATGAATCCTATTGTCCTCGATAATTCAAGGCGTGTGACAGTTGATTGTAATTAGCATAAACGCCCCGCCTATCCACATAAAAGGGTACTGAAGGGCCGTGTGCACGCACAAGTGAGTACAGCATGATAGCTCAGTTTCAGTGCAAAAGCAAAAGAAGCGAGCAAACGGGCACCATAAACCATTACAACAACGCACCCAAAAAGGAAACGTGAAAATATGTGATGGATGCAGTTCATATCCCCAGCATATGACGTAGCCCAAAAACAAAAACTTAGGTGTGTTTTCTGTTTGTTTGTGTGCCTATAGGCTCTGCAAGGAGGACGAGGTCACACAATGGAAAGAACAAGCTGATAAAATGAGGAAAGGTAAACACGTCCACTGTATATGTGCAGAGGGGATTAGACTGTTGCATCCAACACAGTCTCACTCCCATCGCGTCAAAAAGCACCTTTGGCGTTAGTTAATGATGCACAAAGTCTCCTTTAGCATCTCAGTCAGATGCATCCTGTTACGTGAACAAGGCGAAGGGGAAGATGGAGAGCTTGGCTGGACTGTTGAGTTTGAATCTATGTTTTTTCTCCCATAATCACTGCAGATCACTATGTACAAAAGAATACTCCAAAACAAGACAATCCTTTCTTTTGGTTGTAATTAAGTCACCCCAACATTTTGCTTACTCACTTAGCTGAGAATAAATGCTTAGAAAGTGCTTTGCTAATTTCACGATGTAATCAACAACACAAACTAGACCTGCGAGTTGGTACATCAGGGTCCAAGCACGCAATGCATTCTAGAAGAACACATCATGGTAATTAGGTTAAGATGCAGAAAGTGACGATGCTTGTTTGTCTTTTATCTGTAGCTCTGCAGCTCTGCCTTCAAGAATGACGGTTTACTTTGAATGACTCAACTTCCCAGAGGTCACTTGTTACTAGCTGTCTCCCCTTCTCTTCTCTCTAGAGCATCAGAAATTACAGCAGCGTCTGGAAAAGAAAGAGAGGGAGTGTGAGGCCAAGAATGAGGAGAAAGAAGAGATGGTAGCGATGCTGAACAAGATGAAAGACAAACTGGAGCGAGAGAGTAACGACCACAAGCAAACCCGACTACAAGTGGAAGAACTGTCAGCTCGGCTGCAGCAGCTCAACTCGGTGAGTTACGGTGGCCGAGAGCTAAAACACAAATGCAAAAGCCACGACACAAACAGAAAAGCCACAATACAATTACAAAAGCCACAACACAAACGCAAAAGCTACAACATGAACGCAAAAGCCACAACACAAACGCAAAAGCTACAACATGAACGCAAAAGCCACAACACCAACGCAAAAGCCACAACACCAACGCAAAAGCTAGAACATGAACGCAAAAGCCACAACACCAACGCAAAAGCTAGAACATGAACGCAAAAGCCACAACACCAACGCAAAAGCCACAACACCAACGCAAAAGCCATAACACCAACGCAAAAGACACAACACCAACGCAAAAGCCACAACACAAACGCAAAAGCTACAACATGAATGCATAAGACACAACACCAACGCAAAAGACACAAAACAAATGCAAAAGCTACAACATGAACGCAAAAGACACAACACCAATGCAAAAGCTACAACATGAACGGTAAAAAATGGTAAAATTGCTGCCCTTTCTCCGCTCTGAAGTAGTGACGCAGGGGTTAGACAGAGCCCTGAAGAGATGCTACTTTCAAATCTTGCTAGCTTTTCAACATCACCAATTCTGCCTTTAAGGCTTTTGCACATTTGTGTAATATTTTGAATCATCTACAAGCTGAAAATATTTTCTTTTCATTTTCTTACAAGATCCCAGCTTCACAATGATCACGCCTTGGTCATCTGTTCATAATGAATAATGTTATGTTTTCTTGTCAGATTTCTAGTGTTCCAGGAGGACCTCCTGTGACTTCCGGTAGTTTATTTCCTCCTGGTCATGTCCCGTCTTCCTCCTCTTCTCTTCCTCCTCCACCACCTCCTCCTCCTCCTCCTCCAGGAGGCCCACCAGGTTTTGGCATGGCTCCTCTTGCTCCACCTCTTCCACTCGGAGTTTCACTAGGAACTGCCCAGAAGAAGAATATTCCTCAGCCGTCTAACCCACTGAAGTCTTTCAACTGGAGCAAACTGCCTGAGGTACACTTCCTACTGCCAGGTCTATTGGTACTGATGATACTGCTGTCATTATACTTTTACACATACATATAGTCCGTCAATATGTCTTACATAACGAACATAGACTGTAAAATGATAGGACGTACCATCAGTGATGCCACCCGTTGGTTTGTGAACTGCTGTTTGGCAATTTGGATGTCGAAATCTTGGTTTTTTGAAACCGGACGTGACAGTTTTCTAACAAGAGGGTGTAGCGGGAGCGTGTCTATGTTCCCCAGGTCCTATATTCCCTGGGTCCTATGTTCCCCTCTTTGTATGAGACTGGGGAACATAGCACTCTTTTTAAAAAAAAGGGTGCTATGTTCCCCGGTCTGTTACTTTTTCCACCATTACTGCCAAATTCCATGGCTAACCCTAACCCTAACCCTACCGTAAAGATTGATAGATTGCGGGGAGCATAGCTCCCCGGTATGTATTGCTACAGGGGAACATAGGACCCTTTTTGGGAAAAACGGGGAACATAGGACCCGGGAAACATAGGGATGACCCCGGTGTGGGAGAGGATGAAGCGGCAAACCAGTGTTGTTTATGGTTGCAATTGCGCTAAGCTAAATGCTAAAGGGGGGGGGGAGTTGCTGATTTTCAACCTGAAGCGAGTCATCTAGTGGAGTTTTAAGCCAGGTTTATGGTAGCCGCGATGTTGACATGAGAGATCGCTTTGTCAAAGCTAAATAGAAAGAGTGTTCTTAACAGTGTTACAGGCAGACAGTCGTTTTGATTTGGAGATAAACGACAGTCACATTAATGATCAGAGTGGATAATTGTAACGTTTCACGCTACGTCATTGTTTTGTTTTTTTTAAGATTATGTGTTGGGCATTTTTACCACTTTAATGGACAGCTAGATATGAAAGGGGAGAGAGACGTGGAAGACATGCAGGGAACCGTCACAGGTCGGAATCCAACCGTGGACCTTCTGCATGGAGGCATAAATCTCTGTGTGCACCTGCTCTACCAACTGAGCTAACCCGGCCACGGTACATCGGTGTTTAACATGGATGTGTTAACTACTGTTGCCAGGCAGCCTGCTTTCCTTTACTTCCGGTCTTTTTGTCTTCTCTACTACTTCTTGCTTATTCACAGATTATTTTGTAGTAATTGTAATTTAGTTTGTACGGCCCCTAGTGTTTCGGAGAATACTGCAACAAACAATGCGTTGAGCTTAAACGTCTCTGTGCATGCTCGTAGCGCGCACCATCTACGGCGGCCCCCGCACGGTGTCGTGCTCGAGTATACCTGACCCTTTACCGGCGGGTGAACGCGGACCTCCGTGACTGTTAGCAGCTAACGCTAGCTAGCTTGGTTTTTTTTAGATGCCAAAAATGTTTTAAATTACTTTGAAGTGAAAACACACAGCGAGAGGGTCAAAGTTTAAGATGAGAACACGGACAGCACCCAAAAACAAGTTCAGGTCTATTTTAATGTAAACACCACCATGGTTAACATTGCTAAACTTCTGTCCTGGTTGACAAGTCGGCATATAGCCACACCCCTAAAGCATCCCCTGCTTTATCTGGCGAAGATTGACTGGGGGGAGGTGAGGAGAGGAATCAGGGATGTACAAACTGGAAATTAGGAAAAGCCTTTGGTCTTTTCATGGAATTAGATGACAGTAAGAAAGAACAACATCAGACTGATCCTCTAATCAGCGAACGCCAAACAGCAGCTGACAATGTCCATTGGGAGTGAACAGCTGTGAGATGCAGTTTATCTGGAAAATAAGATGTTAATTGGACCCTGAAATAACATTATGTTGACAAACTGCATTCTTGTTTGTTTCAGAACAAGATAAATGGAACCATATGGAAAGAGATCGACGATGCCAAGGTGTTTAAAGTCCTGGATCTGGACGAACTCCAGAGGACCTTCTCAGCTTACCAGAAACCACAAGTATTATACCCTGACATCCCTGCCATGACTTCAGCAACACTGTCCTTCTCTCTTGATATTCATTCATTCTTTGTGTCTTTGGCACATCTATCCATCCATTCATATATGTATTTTCATTGTGTCACAGATATTCACACCTAACACTAATTCAAACGTAAGTCCAAGCAATGCACTGTGACACAAGAGAAGACTTAAAGGTCCTTGCATGCTCAATGGTGTTTTAAGCCCACAACGCCTCCTTCCAGGCTGCGCTGCAACCGTTGACTTCAAGGCACCTAACCCTAACCCTAACCCTAACCATAACCTTTGCCTAATCCTAGTGCGACGTTGGGGGCTTAAAACACCAATAAACTCCTTTGCTCACTGAGTCCCAAATATTCGGACGTTAAAAAATGAATCCGACCTCACGTTGTGTCGATCATGTTTGCACACTGCCTGCGAAACTTTCATCCGTCATAAAAAAAGGCGGATCGGGTTTGATTTTCTGCATTTTTTCGCATTCGTAGCAAGCATTTTTTTTATTTTGACAAGGAGAAGGTATGAGCCTATTCAGAAATGCAGACGCTTGCACAGTGTAATGTATCATTTCATAACTCAGATAGTCTGCTGTCAACAGGTCAGATGGCAATATCCAGGATGATGATGATGATGATGATGAGGCGGAGCATGAAAGAGGGGAAGATGAGAACGCAGACAGAAAAAGGAGAGCAACAGTGTAGTGATGGAGACAGAGAGCGAGGGCAGCGCAACTCTTTCAGGTAGCCGCGGTGCCAAATGCAAGAAGACGCAGAGAGGACAGGGAGCAAGGTTCTGTCAACGGAGAGAAGCGAGGAATGAAATGAGGGAGAAGGAGAGAGAGGCAGAGCGACATCAGCGTCGCATTTTGTTTTGCGAAAGTCTTCGCAACAGATTAATCACTACGCTTCGGATTCAGTGTGCAAGGTTTCTGTGCGTGACGAAGAAAGAAAAAAAAGCACACGTAGATTTTGGACTCAGTGTGCCAGGACCTTTAACAATTTCTTTTAGATGCTTTTCTCGAATTTATCAGCATTTTCTCTCTTCTTGGGGCGTTTTCACACCTGTAGTTCATTTGCTCTGCTCCAAATTAGTCGATGAGTTTTAGACTTGGAGCGTTTTTCCCTTGGTTCGGTTTCGTTTGTTTGGTCCACGTTTTGGTGCGCATCTGAGTGCGATTGCTGCCTTCACATCTGCTCAAACGAACCGCACCAAGGGGGAAAACAAACTGTAGTGTGATCCAACCAAACTACATGAGGCAGGTGTGAAAGCCCCCTTAGTGAAACAATCTATTCATGAATAAAGTATCCTATTTTGTTGCACTAATGGTTATTTTTCAAAACGGTTATCTTGAGATGATAATTTTGTCATGATTTAAATGTTCCCAGTCTTATGTTAGCCTATAGCCTATATTGTATTGTATTATTTTTGCCTTCTAACTCTGTTGTGTGTATTAACAGAAGGATGCAGGGGACGACCTCGCTTTAGCTAAGAAGGTCAAGGAGCTGTCAGTAATCAATGGTCGCCGAGCACAGAACTGTAACATCCTGCTCTCACGGTCAGTGGATGAAAGGGTTAGGAATGAATGAATTAATTAATTAATTAATGAAAAAGCTACATGTGGGTTGTTTTCCAGGGGAATAGGAGTTAAATAAATAGATACAGCAATAAATTACAGGCACATTGTTGGCCATTATAGATTGAAGTGAAACATCATCGTAAACTTGGGTATCATGAACTTATCATGAATCGTGAAGCCTTTGTTTACCTTTGGTATTTACCTTATTGTTGGCTGTTTAAGGGGAATTTCCTTAGCCTGACGTCGTCATACTCAGATTTTAGTCAGAATATGAGTCTGATACTGCTCCATTGGGCTGGGATTATGGGGTGTGTTTCAACCGAACCAGGAAAGAAAATGCCTCTGCACTCAATTGGATAGACCTCCAACCAATCAGAGCAACGGATAGACCTACAACCAATCAGAGCAACGGAGTATGTGACGTATGTTGTTGCCAGCTGATAAATTAAACTTTTGCCGAATCCTGTAGAAAGGGCGGCAAAAACATCTTTCCGATCGACTAATGCCTTGATCGCGGTTCTCTGTTCCTCTTTTAAAATGAATGCGCTGTCGATATCTTCTATATCAGACGCGATGGTGGAATCTACACATCTCAATTCTCCAGCGGCAGCCATCTTTGTTATAAACAAATTCAACCCAAGCGCTCTTTGGTGACGTGGTTGATTACGTTACTGTTGATCATCTGTCCATCATCGTATGAAGCCCGCCCTGACAATTTGATTGGTCCAAACAGCTCTGGTTCGAGCATAGTTGCTCCACAACGGATCAAGTCCAGACCGAACTTCCCGACCTCAAATGTTGTGGGCGGGGCTAAGTTCGGCTGTCATCCAGGCTAGAATTTCCTGCCAATAAATTGCAACTTTATGAGCTGCCTCAATGCACTACTACTTTTGGTGTCTATAAGGCCAGGTGGCCATGGCGTTTGTTTTTTCAACAGTAACATTTTATAATACCATATCTCAGTCTGCGAGTTATCCAGAGGTTTGTTTTCCAGTTGGACAGTTGCACTAACACATGGCACTAGCTGGAGATTCGGTTACAGCTTAAGTTCAAACACAGAGACAGGCATTTTTGTTGTTGATTGAACCATTTCCTTACAGTCGAACTTAAAAGCCTCAGCAGCAGAAACTAGTTAATCCGTCTTTTATAGTTTAATAAACTCCTCTCTGATACATCCCTGTTCCCCAACAAAAAAAGCGCACATTTAAACACAGCTTAAGCTGACCAAAGTACTGTACAAAAACCACCAAGGTGCTGTATAAAAGAACATTGAAATGTAAAAAGTAGAAAGAAAACATAAAAAAAAAACATCCCAATGTCTGTGTTACAGGCTGAGGCTGACCAATGAGGAGATCCGCCATGCCATCCTGACCATGGATGAACAGGGAGACTTACCTAAAGACATGCTGGAGCAGGTACACAAACACACACACACACACACACACGCACACGCACACGCACACAATCTTAGGACACAATGGAGATGCTCCATGGTCATTTCCATTTTTATCAATGTATTGGGAGAAAGTGGCCACGTCAGCTGTACAGAGTTCCAGCTGTAAAAGTCCAATTTACTTTTCCCCGTAGATAGACAATGTCAGGTGACTGGCTTTTGTACTGATGTACTACATCACAACATATATTGATAATGTGATATAAAACTACATGTTCCATGGTAGACGCTTTTAGCAGCTTAATTCACTTTAGGATTTTGGGATTATATTGGATCAGTTTAGCCACCATGATGCCTGTTTCTGACTGAAACATTCTTATTATTATTTTGGGACATGATAAATAAATACATGCAAGAACTTTTCAAAATGAAATACACATGTGACAGTTTGTGTGTTTATGTATCTGTGTGAAGCTCCTGAAGTTTGTTCCTGAGAAGAGTGACATTGAGCTGTTAGAAGAACACAAGCATGAGCTGGAACGTATGGCCAAAGCTGACCGCTTCCTCTATGACATGAGCAGGTACACACACACACACACACACACACACACACACACACACACACACACACACACACACACACTCCCTCTTCTCCTTCTTTGTTTTTGACGCCTGTCATGTAGCGTGTGTAGTTGATTTTGGTTTTTAATTTCTGCCTGATACGTTTTTGTTTCATATTTTTCTGTTCTCTAATTACTTATAAATTGTGTATATAATTTTGTCAACAAGGGATTCCCCTTCTTCCTTTAACCCACTTAACATCCACGATTACACACTCAATTCCTATTCGGGACGTAACATATTTGGGGGCTCGTCCGGGATACATGTGTTATGAAATATGTTGGGTCCCGAGTAGGAATTAAGGAGTAACAGTGAATATTAAGGGGGTACGTAACAAAAATACGTAACAAAAATCAATCAGGCAGTTCTTCAAAACCAAAATCAACTGCACACGCTACACGCCAGCTGACACGAACAAAGGAGGAGAAGGAGGGGGGGGGGGGGGCCTACTCTCTCCTTTATCACACAGGAGTGCCCACTCAGCATTCACCGGCCAACCTGGAAAAGAGAGGGAGGAGGCACACGCACACATGAAAAAATACAAACCCCTCCATAACACTTGTCATGGCTCTGTACGGAGGAAACTTATTAATGATTGTACCAATGCTATGTGTGACATTTACACCCACTTCTACAGGTCTACAGTTGAAAATTAGCAGGCTGGCTAACACTGGCACATTTACGGAAATGTTGATTAATGTGCGATGTCCTTTTATAAATGAAATTAAACAGCTATAAACATTGTAAGACTCTAATAGTTTGAGAAATACCAGGTAGTTTAGTTGAATAAAATGACTGAATCAGACCAAAGACCCGAGGCATGCATTTAAGGGTTAAACTAAACAAAAATTTGATGTAGGATCTGCAAAGAAGTTTGTTAGTTTTATCACATAGGTATTTATATCAAATGATGTACCAATATTTCTCCCCCTACAGTTGCCAATGACATTCACTGTTTTGCCATCTAACTTCTGTCTTCACCCAGCATCAACCACTATCAGCAGAGGCTCCAGTCTCTCTACTTCAAGAAGAAGTTTGCTGAAAGAGTGGCTGAAGTCAAACCTAAAATTAAAGGTACTCTTTTCTATACCAAAGGGTCATTCGTTCACATTCAATGTTTGAGAGGAGTGTTACATTTGAAATTAAGGTACAGTAGATGTTATGAATATGGATGCATGCATTTCTCTCTTAAAGTTTCTTTAAAGTCTGTTTTGTATCCCCTGCTTAACATATTATAAGATATTCACTATTACAGTATTAATTTGAGTGCTGTCTGTGAACATACATGACATTCCCTCCTTGTCTCCTTGGTTTCAGCTCTGAGTCTTGCGTCCAGGGAGTTGCTACAGAGCGGGACACTGCGTCAGCTCCTAGAGGTAGTTCTGGCCTTCGGGAACTACATGAACAAAGGACAACGGGGAAACGCCTACGGATTTCAAGTGTCCAGTCTCAACAAGATAGCTGACACCAAGTCAAGCATTGACAGGTGCAGTTCACAACATGGCTCTGTACATCGTATTTTTTAACAGAGCAAAACCAGCATTAACAAAAGCAGGGACCTGCTGAATCACTGTCACACTACGCTGTAGTTGCGTACGTAGTTGCGTACGTAGTTGCGTACGTAGTTGCGTACGTAGTTGCGTACGTAGGTACGGGTAGATACGGACCCTACGCCGTAGTCGGACATGCACTCCCCAGAAATGTAACTTCATGTTGCGCGACGCAGACCTCCTACAACTGGGATTGGTCCGCTTTGCCATGGCATGGTAGCATTGCATTACCTCCTACTCCTTTTCAGGTTCTCCTTCTCTGTGAACAACAATGAAATTGGGGAGAGGGTTAACTTTTCCTGCCACAGTTTTCCGACTGTGGTCAGAAAGCACAGGGGAGACACTTTGTTTCTCCTGGTACGTGTTCACTGGCAGGGTCATTCGAGAGACAGTTGCCCCCTCCTCATTTACATATAGTTGAATCTAGGCTACTTTATGTAAATCAGTGGCGTCCAGCTTGACTCATCGCCTCTTGAAAACTCACAAAAATCTGCATAGTGCATACTGTTTACTACTATAAATCCGCCTGGGACACTTGAATAGAACCCTTACTGATGTTACAAATACGATTATTTGTAACGGCAGTGCTTTTTCTACTATTACAAGTGAAATGTCTGCTGTGAAAAAAAGTCTATTTGCACGTTTGGCTATTTCTTGTGAAAGCCACTGAGAAGTTAAGTGAATGTTCACTATGTGGTGTGTGTGTTTTTGTAGAAACGTCACTCTGCTCCACTACATGATCACTGTACTGAAAAAGACGTTCCCTAAGGTGGCAGCTTTCAGCCAAGAGCTGCAAAGTGTGCCAGAAGCTGCTAAAATAAAGTAAGAAAACACACACACACACACACACACACACACACACACACACATTGTTGAAGTAATACAGGCACAATGAAGTCTACTGAAATAATTTGGTTTAAAAAAATATTGTGAACCTGTTGTAGTCATATTTATAAAACTAGAAGCAGTCTATTTAACCATGCCACCTTTTAACTAAGTATACAGGCTCTTTACAGCATCATTGGGACGGTACAAAACCTGGCAACCTCACTGTGACGACAAGACTTATTGCACTGATTGTGCCCCAAGAAATTGTTTGGTTTCAACTCCAGCTAAAACTACAAATTTGAACAAAAAGCAGTTAAAATGTGCCATATGTCTCCCCCCCCCCCCCCCCCACCCCCCCCCCCGTCTACTCAGTATGACAGAGTTGGAGAAGGACATGGGCAATCTGAGATCGGGCCTAAAAAGTGTTGAGGCGGTGAGTGAGCTCAGTAGAGTGCTTGGAAAGTTCTTAATTATCATCTGAGCATGTTTAATCGACAAACAACATGTAAATCCACTGTGAACACTACGCCAAAGATACATATATGAAAAAATATTCAAATCAATGTGTCTGTCTCTCTGTGTCCAGGAGCTGCAGTACCAGCAGGGTCAATCCTCTCAGAGTCCTGCCGATAAGTTTGTCCCTGTGGTCAGTCAGTTCATCACTGTGGCCTCCTTCAGCTTCTCTGATGTAGAGGAGTCTCTCAGTGAGGCCAAAGAAGTGGTGAGTGGCCAACAGATGACAGTTATTATGTTATTCACGTTCACTTTGTCGCATTTTCTGCACCATCACAACACTAAGCTGTCTCGAGGTGTAAATGCACTCAGTAATTAAACATCTATGGGAGATTTTGAGCAATGTGTTAGACAATGCTCTCCACCACTATCATTAGGCCAAGCGGATGGATGGATGGACTTATATACATATACATATATATATATATATATGATGGATGGATGGATGGATGGATGGATGGACTGATATATAATGGATAGATATATGGATTGATATATGGAAGGATGGATATATGGATGAACGGATATATGGATGAACAGATATATGGATGGATGGATATATGGATGGATATATGGATAAATGGATTGATGGATATATGGATGAACAGATATATGGATGGATATACGTATGGATATATGGATGGATATATAGATGGATCGACTTTATTGATCCTAAACAGGGAATCATCTGGGCTAAAGTGGCAAGGTCACAACAAATGCTTGCTTTTGGGGGGGATTGTTGGGTCTCTGTAAATGATAGAGTTAGGTCTAGACCTACTCTATCTGTAAAGTGTCCTGAGACAACTTCTGTTATGACTTGACACTATAAATAAAATTGAATTGTATTGAATTCGGTCCTAAAAGACAGGGCTTTCACCCAGGAAACAGGTGTTAATGTCCCGGGAGTACTACTTAAGGGGACTGCTGTTTTAATCCAAACCACAATCTTTTTTTCTAATCTTAACTAGTCGTTTTGGTGCCTAAACTCCGCAGGACGGTCACCTTTTTTCGGCTAAACTTAACTGCAGCGTCTGCTGAAAATACTGTAACCTCACGGTGCTCTGTACCCAGCTCACAGTCACATTTTCTCAGCTAAATTTAACCTTAAGACTAAAGGCTAAACTTAACTGTCATGTGACCTGTCGTCATGTGACTGCCGCGGTCAATGTAATTGCATAGGATATCATATGAATTGCTGTGCATACGTTTTCGTACAATAACATACGAACCCGTTCATGAGAATGTGTTGGTATAACAAACAAACAACTGAAATGTGCTGGCTTTTTAGGACTCTTCAACATAGTACAGGAATTTGATTTGTAGCCCTGAGCAAAGAGACGAGTGAAGCAACTGACCAAATTACCACCTTCAACCATCATGTTCATATTGGGTTTTCGGTTATACTGTTTAGGTTTTAATACTGCATTGCACATCAAAGTTATATACGCTATTTAAATAACTGTCGGTTACTTTTTAACTCTAAGCCACTTTATTGCTGTTTACTGACTTTTACTATTTGCACTATTTTAAAAGAATAAAGATATTCTTTCTCTTGTTAAAGTTTGAAAAGGCATTGACACATTTTGGAGAAGACCCGTCCAACCTGCAGCCGGATACGTTCTTTGGGATCTTCGACACTTTCCTCACAGCTTTCTCAGAGGCCGAGCAGGACAACGAGAACATGGCCAGACGCAAGGAGGAAGAGGAGAGACGGGCACTCATGGAGGCACAGGTTAGAAGATATTATCAGCTCAGATAAGAGAGAGATGAGCCATTCCTACATATAACTACGGAAGTAAAAGTTAAGCACTGTAATTTGTATGTATTCCAAGTATTTCTTGCTGTATGCCCCAAACGTACTGCTCCTGTAAGAACGCTGTGGACCGCGTAGGGAGGTGGGTCATAAAAAAAACACGCTTTCAAGCCGGGGAGCAGAGTTCGCTTACCTGGGGAAAACAAAAGACTTTCACCCGGGTAACGCGTGTTTGTTCATTGGGAGTGTTTTAATCCAAACCACGACCTTTTCCCTAAACTTAACTAGTCATTTTTGGTGCCTAAAAATAACTGTCGTCGCCGCATGATGCTCACTTTTTGTCGGCTAAACTCAACTGCCACAGCTCCGGAAAGAACCGTCATCTTGCGGTTGCTCGCGGTGCCCTGTAGCCGGCTCCCAGTGACCTGTTGTCGGCTAAACTCAACTAGCAACGGGCCCTGAAACAACTGGCACTTCATGGTAACTGGTATCCGGCTGAAAGTAACCATATGCCGGCTAAATTTAACTGTAAAGACCGCGGCGGTCGCCTAATTTCTTGGGATATCAAACAAATTGGAACTTACGAAATTTTCAGACGATATCATACAAACCCGTTCATGAGAATGCGTTGCAGGCATGGTTGCAGTGGTTAGATGAATACAAAAAAGTGTTGTACCCTTTTCACTCAGTCTTTAGAAAATACTGAAAATATTTGACACTGACTCCTGACAGTCGACATCACCACTTTTTCCCTGTTTATATAAACGGATACAAAGCCTGATGATCACCTCTTTTTGTGGATACATGTACAGCATCCATCCATCCTCTCCTGTCATGATCTGTGTCTTTCTTTCCAGCTGAAGAAAGACAGGGAACAGAAGGCGAGGAAAGCCAAAGCCAATGAAGAGGAGGAGGGCGGTGAGTTTGATGACTTGGTGTCCGCTCTGCGCTCTGGAGAGGTGTTTGATAAGGATCTGTCCAAAATGGACCGTAGGAGAGAGCGGAGAGGTAACTTGGTGGACATCAGCCGGGAGAGACCCATAACCAAACTGAACCAGTAACAGGACACCATTTAACCCTTTGTACGTGTTGTGTTCGTTGGTACAGTGAAACGCAGACACTGGAGCTGTTACAATGTAATTTATGAACCGTCATCAATGTATCTTAATGTATTGACCTGACGCAGAACACTGTTCCTTTTTGTGCTTTTATAATTATTGAATAATAATAATTTCCAAAACAGTCTCAGTCTGCTTTGACCAGTTTTGAGGGTTTTGATGTTCTTTTAATAATACATGTTTTTAAAAAAAGATTAAGAGAATATAGTAACAAAAAGACAATTTTTAATTTTTAAGATACATGTTCTCAGATATGTGATAACTTATTGTGTTATAGTATCCCTAGAATATTTGCACTAGTTTGCACCTCTGGTTCGTTTGTGAGTTCTTTAAGAATTGTAAACAAAATCAAAGTCTGTTCATCCTCTAAAAACATGAATTGGTCAATGTCAAATTTATAACCTACCATATAAAAAAACTACGATTTAGGAACTGTCATATTAAAGTTACTTTAAACAACAATTGTATCCTGGAGAAATTGCATTAATTGCACTAAAGTTGATGTATTTGTTTTTAATATTTCAAATCATTTTGAACCAAACACTTTTTGTTTTGGGGGTGGATTGCATTTAAAAAAAAAAAAAGATAATTATAATTGTTTTTCTCTAAAGGGCCGTCCACACCAAGAACATTAGCTAATACGAAAACGATGTGAGCATCCTCACGGGTGAACACTCTGTCAACAGTAGAGTTCAGATGGATTTTGATTGGCTGTCAGTGTTCGTTTTTTTTTTTTTTTTTCAAATTGCTCTGAAACTGATCCCAACTGTCGTCATTATAGTTGGGGTGTGGACTCCACCATTCACTTGAGTTAGAACAATTTTTCAACCAATACAATGTATATATGGTGAAAATCCCGTGAATCAGGGAGAGTTGAGAATATGTTGTTCCATTTGCAAACTACGTCGCAAATTTATACTTGAACGCATAATTGTGTACAGTGTAGAATGAAAACAACACTCAATCTATAGTAGTAGTAGTAGTATAGTAGTAGTAGTAGTTATGTAATGTTAAAAGTAGACGTTTGAACAACGCCGCTATATTAATGTCGATTGGCTTTGCAAAATTTGAACCAAATTCAACGGTGATTCAACCTTGGTCCCTGACGTTGTTTCAACAGCGAATAAACGTTGAAATGCCGTCCGGGAATATATTTATTGTTATAGTTCTTGGTGTGGACGGTTCTTAACCAAGGATCAGTATTATCAGTTGATACGGGTATATACAAAAGTCCAGGTGTGTTATTTATAAGAATTACAGTCCCCTAACAAGGCTTGTTCACCAGCAGCTGTAGCTTGTCCATAGACCAGACATCAAGCGTCTAACGCTACCTAGCGTTTCAATCAAATATGTATACGTAGATGTCCAGATAACCAATAGGCGGCCACTGAGTTGGGTCATTGATCCACAGCGTTCGAGGCGGAGCCCCGTTCATTGAGAGTTGCTCAGTGGTGAATAAAGCCAAAAAACTTCAACTTCCACGTCTAAAATGACCCGGATGATCGGCAATGCATTCGCCCATAAAGCAGGCGCACTAGAGATCCCCGCCAGCCGAGCCAGCTACTTCCAGTTTAGCCCTTTGCTAACTTAAATGGGGATTAAATGATTATTTTGCGTGGCTCTTCTAGACTTTCCAAATGTTATCGGACCGAATGGATCAAATTCTGAGAGTGAAACGCGTCATTGTGCGGGGGTTGTGAAGCTCGAAAAAACGTATCCACTGATTTACAAACTTCTCTTTCGCCATGTAAGTCTATGGGAACAATTATTTTTGGCCCCAATGGCACCACGTGACGGACACGGAAGTTGTAATTCCATTGTTTGACCGTCATGTCAAATTGGTTTCAAAGCCCGGAGCAGGATCTTCAGTTTTCTATCCCCCCCAAAAGGGCGCGGCCATGGCGTTATGTAAAATACCCGTATGTGCCGGTCTGATCTCTGTGTGACTATGTGTTGGTGAAAAAGCTGAGGAATGAGTATGAGGCTGCAGATAGAGCACTCTGTTTTTGTGTTGCTGCTTATTTTGACAATGAGTATGATGTCCTGGGTTTGATTGTGAACACCTGCGTACATTTTGAGACCTCGTCAAGCCAGCGTTAGATCCACTTATCTGTCTTTAAAACTCTCTCGCTGTATTTCTCAGTATGACTACGTTCAGAAAGTGGTGTCGTCCGGCGACTTTCGCGCGCAGAAAATCGAGTGAATATACAGTAAATACCTCTTCTGAAGAGTCCAACATGTTTTTTTATTCCTCCGTGTCCTCCTTGGCTACTAGCAACTGTGTCATTACTTAGAATTCCTTATGGGGGGGACACAGAAACTACGCACTATATAGGGCTGCACGATATGAGGATTATTTTGACTGATATTGCGATTGCAATATGATTCACAATATTGAAGGGAATGATCATTTTTGTATCATTATTCTCATTTTCATTGACTATTATTAAATCTTAAAAAATGTAAATGAATATGATTGTGAATGTGATTTTTGTGAGGATCTGTGACCTATGTCTGTAGGATAGGATTTGTAGGCCGGGACGTCTCTGCAGTACCACACTACTTCATTCAGAATGGTTTGACACATATTTTGCCTTTAACAAATATTGCGCCCCTCTGCGATTTGGATATTGCACTAGTTCATATTGCGATTTCGATAAAATTGCGATTAATTGAGCAGCCCTAGCACCATAGCTTTAAGACTGCCTGCATCCAAGGCAGGATCAAGATGCTTCTTTCTGAGGAGTGAATGTTTCCAAATCTTGTATTGTGAACGAGTTTCTCAACTGTGTAAGACATTTGGACTCTTTGATTGAATGTAAATAAAACAATATAATGCTAGTTTTGTCTTGTTTTTAAAATGTTGCGCTGTTGGCAACAATTAATGCCCTTTGTCAATGTCAAGCTCACTAAATGTCACGGAAATGTCTGTCAGGAAACGTGCATAACAACATATATCTACTGATGTGTTTTCACAGTTTAATTTTCTTAATTTAACAGACAGAAATATATAAATAGCATACCTATATTTACTTGTATTGTTTTTTATGCTTCGGCAACACAGATGTATTAGCCTAGGTTTTGTCATGCTAATAAATCAAATTGAAATTAAAATTGATGAGAGCGAGAGAGAACGAGAGAGAGGGAGGGAGAGACTCGACTGAAACTAAAACCAGATGTATGATGAAGTAACCTTATAAGCTTATAAGCTGCTGAATAATGTTGAATATTCACTGAAAATGAAATGGTATTGAAGTGAATAAATACTGATCTGCGCGAGTCTAAAGGCAAACGTGTGTGTGTGTGTGTGTGTGTGTGTGTGTGTGTGTGTGTGTGTGTGTGTGTTTAACTATATTCGTGAGGTCCAAAAACCAAGTCCAGTATGCTTGTGGGGTCCGGACAGCTTTGTGGGGCCAATATGCTGCACCCCACAACTTCAAAGGGTTGTTTGAGGGTTAAGACTTGGTTTTAGGATTAGGGTTAGAATTAGGTTATGGTTAGGGTGAGGGTAAGGGTTAAGGTTAGGCATTTAGTTGTGATGGTTAGGTTAGGGTAAGAGGCTAGGGAATGCATTATGTCAATGACGGGTCCCCACAATGATAGTGAAACGCACGAAGTGTATTACTTCAACAATGTGTGTGTGTGTTTGTTTGTTGTACAGTAAATTAGCTATGGAAACATTGTTTGTCGCCCCTTGTGGAGGCTCTTGTGCATGCAGAAACAAAACAAAGCTGCGTTCAAGAACACGCCTCAGCAGCGCGCTTTGATGAAAAGGCTATTTAACCCACTGTAAAACGAAAAAATGTATACCGCAGGTCACAGGTTTAAGATGCGGTATGCTCGGTAGTTTTAAATCAATCCAAAATCACGTTTTAACGTGTCAGAAATGCTTCGTTACGCTCCTTTTCTCCGCCCCCTCTGTGCGTGGGACGTTCCCCAGCGCCATGCCGTTGGGTTTCGGTTTCCACAGGCAGCTGCTGAAGTAACGGAGTAACGGAGCGGATTGGAGCGGAGCGATTCAATTCATTCCCTATGAGAACAGCGGTATGTGAGCGCAGTCCGCTAACGGCGACGAAAGTGCCCGGATGTTCACCGCTCTAGGCAACATCGCTGCGCTAGCTGCCTGCTGGTTCCCCACTTCCTGAATTCACAGCAACAGGAGCCAACTTTACTGACACCGGAGCGTATAATTTTGTCCCGATAACCACACGATAAGCTTTGGGTTTTGAACTCCAGCGTCGTCGGCTTGCGTCGAGGAGTGTCGCCGCTCTGCTGCGATGGTGGAGACTCCAGCGGGCTGTCTGTTTGAAGACATCCAGTACGAAGACATCCAAGTTGAAGCGGTAAACTTATGACCGACAACAGCTCGAGAGAGGGCATTAACGTTAGCTTTGCATTGCTGGGGATGTTCCGGTAACGTTACTCGGAGTTAAAATACAACTAGCTAGCTAACGTTTTGTAACGTTCTTGTTTGTGTTTTATGAGCAACGCTGAGGTAAAAGAGAGACACAGGAGGCTACTCTGCTGCTAACATTGTACCGTTTACTGTCCTTCAATGTGAAATACAGTGGGAGTTGTGGTCTGAGCAAACCCTTAAGACATCACAGCATCTGCATACATGTAACGTTATTTTAACAAGCAGTGCAAGGCCTCACTTTGTTAAAGGGCAGACTCTAGTCGTAAAATATGCACTGGTAAAACTCAATTGTAGCTGCTTTTAAAAGTGCACTAAAAAATACACTTTAGGGAAAGTGGCAGCATTTAAAAGCCTTCTCCAGATGTTGAGGTGGGTATGCCCAGCTGTTTACCATGGTCACATTAATCAGCCTGGGGTGGGGTTTTGCTGGACCCCAGTTATTCCCCCCCTCTCTGTGCATTGTGTCCTCCTGAGCCTGTCATGTTGTCTTTCTTCAGGCTGTTGGCAGAGGGACATTTGGAGTTGTCTTCAAGGCCGTATGGAAAGGAAAAGATGTAGCAATCAAGACCATTGAGAGTGAGAATGAAAGGAATGCTTTCCTCGTTGAGGTACTGTGAACACACACCTTTTTTTGTTGTTCTGCTCTGTGCAGCAGGAAACCTGCAGACATGTGGCATTATTAAAATATCACACTATTTTACTTTAGGATTTTTTTTAGCCCCGCCACCAAATGTTTTGCATATGAAACGGAACTGACACTTGGCTGCAACACAAACAAATATATTTATTCACCTCTATTCAAACACAGTGAGGCATATTTTTAGTTATGATTGAATTGTATTTTTTGAGGAACTATCAGGTCAGGACTAACAGGTCTACAAAATTAATTTTACAAGAAATTCTTCATAGGGATTACATCTATAGACTATTTCCAATTTATATTATATTACACTGACTCACTTAGCGTTTTAATGTTTCCAGATGTATGATGTCAGGACGATGAGCTGACAGAACTGACAAGTTGAACGTCGTCCAATTAGAACAGACCCACCGCGGTGACGTTTTTGGTGGAGCTGTTTGTTTAATAGTCGACTCGGAAGAAAGCGAACGTTTTGACAATAACATTATCAACACAACAGTATGTGGAGTTAAACTGGACGGCCCCAATGACCTCTGAATAGTTCTACTTGTTGTTAAATTGCAACGTGAGCGGCAGCCAACGGGGGGTGCATTATGTCGGCAGGATCGTTTAAAAGGCAACCGCGACTACATTGTGCGTCTGCCCTATTTCTGATACCGTGGCGGCAGAAATTTTGCCATGGCGGGCCGCCACTACAAAATCAACATAGAGGAAACACTGCATTGCCTGATTACATTGCTAACACTATCCCGGCGTCAGCTGCACCACTGTCATAACCTCTTGAGAAGTATGGTTACTGTTAGGGTAGCTCCATTACCAGGAAAACATCATAATCACGATTATTTTGGCCAATGTTGAAATCACGATTATTTAACATGATTGCTCATTGACTTTTGGAAAGATGTTGCATTTATTGAACTTAAAAAAAAAAAAAAACAGTGAAACAGTTCATCAAATCAACAGTGAAAGCCTTTGAAACTGTGAAAAGTTCCTTAATTCTTTTCCTGTTGAACTTTTTAAATTCCCCTTCAGAACACAAGACAATATAAGAGTTTACCGTTGTTTTTGTGATCTTTAGGAGCCGAAATCGCGATCAAAATTCGATTCATTGCACAGCCCTACTTTGTATGCCGTTAATGGATAAATAAACAATATTCATGCTATATTTTTTGAAAGCATCCTTATTTTACAACCTTTTCAAGTGCCTAAAACTTTTGCACACTACTGTAATTATATTATGATGTAGAAAGACATTACATGGTAGACGATTTTATCCATATCCCCCGCCTAGGGCCGGGTTAAAATAATCGATTCTCCAATTAAAATCGATCTTTGTTTGAGTGATCTGATATCGATTCATAAAATCCCTAAATCAATCTTTTAATATACAAATTTTGGTATTATTGTAGCTGAAATTTCCCTAACCTAATTGATATCGAAATGTAACGGTAATGTAATCGAATCGGTTCAGGAAATTATTGGTGATACCCAACCTTACTCCCACCCCTAGGGTCAGCAGGATTTCCCCCAGTGTAGTGCAAGCCTGGTGGACCACCCGGCCTAAGTTGCCCCCCACCAGGCTTAAGCCACTGGGGGAAAAAATTTGAATGTATTTTTAAGAGGTTTTTTAAACTAGTTAAGGTGGGGTGGCTCGGTTAAAACTAAGACATAGTCATATTTTCAAATATCCAGTTAGCTTTTAGCACTGACTTAATGTTGGGCCCTATGGAATCTGTCTTATAGCTTTTTAAATTCTCAATTTCTCGTTTGGTCCATGATTGAGTTGTCACAGAAACTATTGGGCTCTACAGTAATGCTGCCATCAGTCTGCGACTGGCCCCAGACGGGCCCTCATCAAAAAAAGACACTTGCCACCGGGCTAAACAACTTTTCTGGGGGAAACTCTGGGGTTAGGAATGTTGTGCAGCTGACACTTATGAGAAAAATATGCGTGTGTTGAATATTGCGATAATGATATTACTTGCGATAAAAAAACATATTGACGTGTACTCCGTTCTGCTGCTTTCAGTGTTCTGCTAAAATACAACAAATGAATTGTTAAACCAAATGACAGGAAATCATTTCCAAAACACTCTTGAATTGAATATAAAAGGCACCACGAAAACAAGAATGACAGTTACATTTTAAAGTGCAGTTTTTTTACTGATATTTTCTTTCAACTAACAAAAAAATCTTTTGAGTGTCTTTCATGATATGTCGCATGTGTTTACTGTTCCAGTTGATATCGCAATAAGGATACAAAATGATATATTGTGCAGCCCTAATACCAACACATGAATACACACACACACACACACACACACACACACACACACACATACCCACCTACACACACACACACACACACACATACCCACCTACACACACACACACACACACACACACATACCCACCTACACACACACACACACACACACACACACATACCCACCTACACACACACACACACACACACACACACACACACACACACACACACACACACACACACACACACACACACACACACACACACACACACACACACACACACACACACACACACATACCCACCTACACACACACACACACACACATACCCCCCTACACACACACACACACACACACACATACCCACCTACACACACACACACACACACACATACCCACCTACACACACACACACACACACACACACACACACACACACATACCCACCTACACACACACACACACACATACCCCCCTACACACACACACACACACACACACATACCCACCTACACACACACACATATCCACCTACACACACACACACACACACACACACACACACACACACACACACACACACACACACACACACACACACACACACACACACACACACACACACACACCCCGACACACACACACACACACACACACACACACACGCACCCTATTAGTTTTTTTACAAATACTCCAGCATGGTCTTTGGATAAAGGTCAGAATACAGTTATTACAGACACATTTCAAATATCAGTATAACACCCATACTACATGTTCAGAATATGAAGATATATACATAATATGTTCCAATGTAACACACACAGAAAGTAAGCTATAATGTTCATGGTTATGTTTTGTTTGTGCAGCTCCGCCAGCTCTCCCGGGTCAATCACCCCAACATTGTTAAGCTGTACGGCTCCTGTGACAACCCAGTGAGTATACAGCACTCAACTAGTGGTGGAAGAGGTATTCAGATCCTTTTACTTCAGTAAAAGTACTAATACTACACTGTAAAAAAATACTCTGTTACAAGTTAAAGGACCGAGCCTCCGTATATGGGCGCACGCTCTACCAGGTGAGCCACCCAGGCGCCCAAAACTTTCTTCACTCGCAAAAAATAACTTTTAAATTGATGAACATCATATGTGTAATTCATGGCTCAATTTAAACGGGATCTAAAAAGAATTAGCCTCTCCCCGTTCAATACCGTACATATTTTTTTCCGAAATAAAGTTTTGGGGAGGGACTTCGCCGTCCAAATTCTTGTCTAAGAAACACATGTGGTGGCTGTCAGTGGAGCAGCATGGGCGGGGCTCATAGCCCGTCGTCTTTTTATTTTTAGTGTGAGCGTGTTGTCAGGTAGTTGCAGGTGGCTGGGCAGTAAGGCCCTGTCCCATTTCTCCCCACTTGGTTTTGAGTGCCCTCGACGTGGGAAGTGGGGGTGAGGATCTTTCCCTATGAAATGGGACACCACTGTATGCAAATTAACGTTGCGAACGTGCTCACCTAGTAGTACCGGTAGTAGCCTACTACTATTTTCATTCAGGAAAATGCCAGTTTCCTAGGGGAAGGGGAGGTATTGGGACAGAGCCTTAATGTAGCGCAGCTTAGACGTTAGTTACAGATGACCCAGTGTCTGCCTCTGTCTCGCTTTCACTGCTCAGGTAATTGGATTTGTGTTCGCAGGTCTGTCTGGTCATGGAGTATGCAGAATGTGGCTCGTTGTATAACCGTAAGTCATGTTATGTCTATAAGATAGAAGTTGATTCACGTTAACTGGTACGTTGCATGCCATATATTGTAGGGCTGCAAAGCTTTCATCTTTAGATTAATCAAATAGTAATTGTCAACTCATTTGGTAATTGATTTATCTGTTTGAGTGATTTTTAAAGATTCCTCTGATTCCAGCTTGTCAAATGTGAATATGTTCTAGTTTCTTCACTCCTCTGTGACCGTAAACTGAATGTCTTTGACATTTGGGGACGTCATCTTGGAAAAACTGATCAACACTTTTCCCCATTTTCTGATTTTTTTGGACCAAACAACTATTATCGATTATTCGAAAAAAATAATCGCCAGATTAATTGACAATGAAAATAATCGTTAGTTGCAGCCCTAGAGGTACGTTATATTGTTTCAGTTCTTCTGAAACTCAGTCATGGTTACACAGGTTCATTGTTTTCAATATTTGACTTCTTTTCTTCTTTTTCTTCTATTTGATAGTCGCTTCTGGCGCTAGGCATAAAAGAATTGCATGACACATTGTACTGTGTATGATTGTGAATTTGTCAAACATTTGATTTGATTTGTATATACAAACACATCAGTTGAAATGCGTGAGGCAAAGCCACGCCAATGATGTCATTCACTCGTACAACAGTTCCAAAAATGGATTTGAGATTTTGCTGTACGATGATAGCGCCCCCATGTTTGTGTGCATATAGTTATCCCATTCTGTGCTTCTCTTATTTATTTATTTATTTTTTTGCTCGTTTTGCCCTTAATCCAAGTCCTGCACAGCGCAGACCCACAGCCCCACTACACAGCCTCGCACGCCATGAGCTGGTGTCTGCAGTGTGCCGAGGGAGTTGCCTATCTGCACGCTATGAAGCCAAAGGCCTTAATTCACCGAGACCTCAAACCACCAAAGTAAGTCTCTTTATGATCAAACGGAGAGAAGTTACACAGTGCAGAGTTTTTGAGAGAAAACATGGTGATGACGATAAGTGCAGTAATAACTTGAGATAGTCTAAATCTCCCTGGTTTGCACTGGAGTGTCTACATATAAATATATTGTTAGTTTTTTTCTGCTCTGAATTGGCACCCTGGAAGATGAATAAGCGCATAACTTTGCCATTATCTGCTGATTCTGAAGAGACGGGATTCTCGGTAATTGCGGCTTAGGAGTCAATTTGCAAAATATGAACTGCTCGCTGTATTTGCCTGAAGTCCTGTGCTGATGGGTGAAGAACAGAAGCCTGTTTATGTTGTTGAACTCGCACAGCCAGAGACATGTTGAAGGTGAAAGCATGTATGGAAATGTCTAAAAAGAGCTGTACACACGAGATGTAAGGCCTCTACAACGCAAAATTGAACAAAATAACCACACCTGCTTGTGTGTGTGTGTGTGTGTGTGTTTTTTATTTAATTTTTTAGCCATGTTAGTTAGTGGTAAGGTTGGTGTAGTTTTTTTTTTTTTCAGATACCGGTGCTAAAACGATACATTTTAAACGGTGCCGGAACTGATCCTTTAACGTCCGTTTCGGAGCACCAGAGGACAGCACAGGCATTGAAGTGGCACCCAAATGGGCCACCAAAATCTGTGTTGTCATTCGGTCTGGTAGACATATTAGCACCGGGTTTCAGTACCCATTCCTAGTTAGTGGCATGGCTCCGAGGATGGCAATGTTGGTCCGTTAGTCCACTTCGGGCCAGACTAAAATATCTCAACACAGTGAAATGCCGTGACATTTGGTAGAGACGTTTATGATCCTCAGAGAATGAATTGTAATTAATTTTGGTGACTTTTCATATAGTGCCATCCTTTCCATTCCAATACTTTGTTTTATAACCAAATACCTGCCACGGTATTCTATCTGGACTCACTTTTTAATTCTCAAATGTTAAGGTGTGACAGTTTATCTCGAGTGTATAGTTAATCCATGTCCTCTGTACTGTTCCAGTCTGCTGCTCGTGGCTCGTGGCACGGTGCTGAAGATCTGTGACTTTGGAACAGCGTGTGATATTCAGACCTACATGACCAACAATAAAGGCAGCGCAGCCTGGATGGCACCAGAGGTGTTCGAAGGTGAGCCCCAAACTTTTTCATTTTATATTCTGGGGCTCCAACCGAGAGCGGCTTAAACCAGCGCTGATTATTAAGTAAAGATTTGTTTCCCACAATCCTCGATTTGTAATTTCTTTATTTATATTAGTTATTTTTTTGTTTATTTTTAAATCCTTAAGATTTAACCTCAAAACTAGACTAAATTCTGATTGGATTTACTCTCCAAAGATTGTACTTAAAGGTGCTCTAAGCGATGTCACACGTTTTTTAGGCTACAACATTTTTTGTCACATACAGCAAACATCTCCCCACTATCTGCTAGCTGCCTGTCCCCTGAACACACTGTAAAAAAACATCTCCTCACTATCTGCTAGCTGCCTGTCCCCTGAACACACTGTAAAATAACGCGGTCTCTGTAGACAGCCCAGGCTCCACAAACAGCAACAAAAACAAACTGCGCCAACCTGCACCACCAAACATAACAAACGGTGTTCCAGCCAATAACCGACAAGAAGGATTTGGGGGTGGGGGGGTTAGTGGGCGGAAAGGAGGGGGAGGGGACGGGATGAGGAGGAGGGAGGGGCGAGCTAGCCTCCGTTTTGTTTGACAATACTATGATCGTCAACAAGAAGTGACGTCACCCAACATCGCTTAGAGCACCTTTAACTTGACCTAAAGGAGCTGGAGAGTCAGGGTGCAGTGACTTAAAAGGTAACTTTGGTTTATTTTTAACCTGGATAATATTTACCTGTGTTTTCGTGTCTAAGTGACTAATGGAAACAACAATCTCTGGTCCAGTATTAAGCGAGATCGCTGCAGTCGGCAGCGGCAAAACAAGCTACAGTGTAAGTTAATAGGGCAATTGTGCAGCTTCTATTTACCTTCACAAAGTGCTCGTTTTGCCACTGACCGACTCAGATTAATATTCTAAGTTTCTGACAACATTATGGAAAGGATTCTAAGGTTGACCTTTCTGTTAAAGAGTAAGATCCTTTTTTTTTTTTAACATAAAAACATCCGCAAAATTGCGTTCACTAAACCCACCAGACTCTATGTAAATAAACAGTAATTTTAGCATGGTAAAATACACTTCATTCAAAGTCGACAGATACAAAATAAAACCATGAAAAGCCGTTTTGGGTCATCTTTCCACTTTTCCAACCATCACAACTCCTTTAGTTTTGGTTGAAATAAACACATAGTTAACCAGTTTACACGGGAAAATATGTTGGCTCTATACACACTAAAAGTATTGCTTTTTTAAATGGAGTCTGGTGGGTTTAGCGCTAGCGATCGAAAAAGCCTATATCCGTAGGGATCCTTTCCATAATGTTGTCAGACACTTAGAATAACAATCTCAGCCTGTCAGTAGCAACAACGGCACCTTTAGTGGACGAAATTGACGATGCACATTTGCTCCATAGGGTTACATTGCAGCTTGCTCTGTGGACCAATGTCAAAGATTGTTGTTCCCATCAGTCACTTACACACAAAAACATGGGAAAATAGGGTCCAGGTTGAAAACCCCTGAAATGACCCTTTAATATATTACAATTAAGCAACAGCACCCGGCATGCCCTGTCCTGTTTGCGTCGGGCCGAACAACGCCCCTTAGCTGTGATATAATCACAACATGCCACAAACTTAAAGCTATAGTGCGTAGTTTCTGTCGCCCCCATGAGGAATTCTAAGTAATGGCAACTAAACTGTTGGCGCGTCCACATGATACAAACACTTCTGTGATTGCGCACCACCCCCACCCCTCCTCCACGCAGTTGCTAGTGGCCAAGGAGGACACGGAGGATTAAAAAAACCTGATGGACTCTTCAGAAGAGGTCATTATCTTCACTCGAGCTTCTGCGCGGGAAAGTCACCGGACGCCCCAATCTTCTGAGAGAGTTGTGTGGAGCTGATAGTCTTAATTAGCTTTGTACCAACTCATTTGGCAATGGCTTGAATGTAACAGACGTTCATTAATATCAAAATGTTACGCTCTAAAGCTTTAACAGAGCTATTGCTTTTACAAAAGGGTCATTCATTTCCTGCATACACTAAAAGTAACTTTTGGTGTGTGTTCCTCAGGCAGTAACTACAGTGAAAAGTGTGACGTGTTCAGTTGGGGCATCATCCTGTGGGAGGTCATCACACGCAAGAAACCCTTTGATGAGATCGGCGGCTCGGCGTTTTGTATAATGTGGGCCGTCCACAGAGGTGAGCAATATACAACTATAGTACCAGCTGCTCTGTTGATTTTTTTTGTTGATTTTTCTATGATGTTCTGCTGCAGCTGCTGACAATATTATAGAAGTGCAATGCTAAATTGGTGGAGTACGAATGAATGAATGATTTTTTTTTCTTCAGCTTTAGGGAAGTGCAAGTTGAGCGATAGTTGGCTTGATTAAAACTGAATTTAGGGCTCAGTTGATGTTGTGATATAGGTCTTAATTTTCATTCAAAGTGGTCTTAAAAAGGTCTTAAAAAGTCTTAAATTTGACTTACTCTGTTTCTGAATAAAGGTGTTAAAAAAAAAGAAAGTTGTTTCATCGGCATCCTCTACCGCCAGCCACCCAAGAAAACGTATTTCTTTCTTGAAAACACTCTTTCGCTTTAGCTCGTATGCAGCCGTCATCTTCTTCTAACAAGACAGCCGGCAGTCACACGTCACCAGCGCCAACTCAGCTCTCGATTAGCCATCATTCAACATTCGTTCAACGTGTCCAAACGGGCCCGACTTGGCGTTTTACTTGCCCCGGGCCCATCAGCCAAACCCTTATTGTTGAACCCTGTGAATACCAGACGTTCAAGCTGCGATGATGTTGAGCTGGATGTGTGAGCAATGTCAGGGAAGCTTTTTTTATGACACGTTAGTCACATGGGATTTATGACTTGGCCTCGGATATCCAGGTTTCTGGGTTGTTTTGTTAACTTTTTTGATACAGACAACTAGATTAGTCAGAATGCTTCCTCCGTCTGATCTATGATGTTGAGTCAACCGGACACCATTTGTATTATTTCTGTCATTTACCATGGTTACATACATAGGCGTCGATTTCGGTGGGGACGGTGGGTACGCGTACCTACCAGATTTCGTCATGAGTCATTTTGTACCCACCACTTTTTTTGAAAACCTCAAGCTCAATTTAGTTTAAAAAAAAGTCCATAACACATATAATTCTTGAGCGACAGATGCCAAAAAATCCACAACAATCTCTATCCCCATAGAGCAGACACACACACACACACACACACACACACACACACACACACACACACACACACAGACACAGACACAGACACAGCCGCTCTGCTGCTGCTGCGCTGGCTGCATGCTTCTCTGTTCACAACACTGCCTGTCGGGACATTCTGCTTAACGTGAAAAAGAGCTTAACGTGGTTTAATGTACCTAAACAACAATCAATCATTACCACATTTCTCATGGCCATATCTTGTCATGAACACTTAAGTCTGTCAAAAGAACTAAACCGGAATCCAACGATTATGTAAGTTATCTCACATTAGCGTTGTCTTCTTCATTGGTGCCTATGGCGAGGAAAAAGCATGTACCTAAACAATGATCAATGATTACCAAATTTCTCTCTCATATTGCAACACATAACCACTGAAAACTGTCAAAAAATCGAACCAGAAATGTGGTGATGATTGATCGTTGTTTAGGTACATTAAACCACGTTAAGCTTTTTCACGTTAGGACTTATAAAGCCCATGAGAACTGTGGGGAGTCAACCCACAGCCGCTCCACTGTCCTGCTGGAAATGTGAATCAGAAACACTTAATGTCAGATAACGTCCATAATAATTGGACTTTGGGTTAGATTTTTGACAGTTTTCAGTGGTTATGAGGAGCAATACGAGAGAGATATTTGGTGATGATTGATCATTGTTTAGGTACATTAAACCACGTTCAGCTTTTCCTTACATAGGCTATAATGAAGCAGAAACGCTTAATGTCAGATAACGTCCATAATAATTGGACTTTGGGTTCGATTTTTTGACAGTTTTCAGTGGTTATGAGGAGCAACATGAGAGGGAAATTTGGTAATCATTGATCATTGTTTAGGTACATTAAACCACGTT
Organism: Sander lucioperca; assembly: GCF_008315115.2. Lineage (NCBI taxonomy): Eukaryota > Metazoa > Chordata > Actinopteri > Perciformes > Percidae > Sander > Sander lucioperca. The sequence goes on along the minus strand of NC_050190.1, from coordinate 29,517,595 downwards.
TTTATTCATTAATAAGCTACAGGACAGCGTCTTTCAAAACATGACCTGCGCGAAAGAGAAAAAAAAAATGTATGCGTCCTTGTACCCAGCACTTCTGGAAATGTACTTCCAAATGCGTCTCTGTCCCCAGCACATTTCAAACCAAACTGACGCCCATGGTTACATAGTATGGAACAACATATACAAAGCAATAAATCAGTCCTTCTGGAAAAATGCAGAGTTTTTTTGTGATTGTTGCGGGCAAAAATCCTTGATTATGCGGGACGTTTTTCTAAAAAAATGCGATGGAATATGCGGGATATTTATGCAATTTTATGCGATGAAATTGCGGGAACTTGAAAAACTGCGGTTTCATCATGGCTTCATCGCAGCGGTTTGCAGCTTTTCGATGATGTTCACGTCGCGTAATTACATCACTTCGTAACATTCCCATGGCAACGGGAAAATGGCTGCTCTTGTGTGAAGTAAACGCAACATTTTTCAACTTTCTGCTAAGATATATGTGACTGTTTTTGCAACAAAAATGCGGGGATTATGAAATCATGCAAGCCTCGCATATTTTGCGCGGAAATCTGCCATTTACGCGGCGAAAGTGCGGCGTATTTGAAAAAATGCGGCCCCCGCATAAATATGCTATAAATAATTGGCTGATTATGCATTGAATTATGCGATTGCATAATCACGTTTTTCTGGAGGGACTGATAAATAAAAAGCAGTGGCACCCTGCAGGAGTAAAGTGCTACATACATTACTTAAACAGAGGTGGAACATTCTTCAGCCTAGTTTACGTACAGCTTTTGGCTTATTCCACCGTAATAACAGAATTAGAGATTATAGATTGAAGTTCTGAATAGTGGTTTGCCAAGTACTTCTCTCCATTGTTTATTGTGCGTGCAGACCCTCTAGAAATATCTTCAGTGATCGTTTATCTGCAAAGTAACTAGCAGGCAACTAACGTTGCAGTGTAGTAAAAGTACATGTGTTTCTTGTGTTGCATAAATGGATTACAACTGCCTTTCGTTGTGCAATCCTGTGTTGACAATAAATAAACCTTGAGCTTGAACTTTAAATGAATACAATCCCTGGTGGGAGCAGATGTTGATACTGGCGCTGCATCCCATTTGCTCCCTTTGATTCTCCTCTCTTACTGATGTTTGACGCTAGGCAGGTAGCATCCAATCAGCTTGTGTGAGCTTATCAGCTGAAAGCTGCTTTGCTTTGTTTTCATATGGGGGGCTTCAGTGAGAGTGGATTGGAGTCAAACCCTTCACTGTTTCCTGTAGGATTTTCCATAGCAGTGGGGGCAGGTCTGTCCCAACAACAACAGACTGACTGTTGACTCTTTGCAGAATCAGATGCACTAGCGAGGTCCAAAGTGCGCACACATTGTTGTGACGTTACGTTGTTCCCTCCGCTGCAGTGATGATAGGAGGGAACCAGTGTTTTCCTCGGCAAAGCTTATCACAATCCGACATTCCTGACTGACTGTTTACTGTGACGCAGGTACGCGGCCGCCCCTGATCAAGGACCTTCCCCAGCCCATAGAGACTCTGATGACTCGCTGCTGGGACAAAGAACCCAGCCAGAGACCGTCCATGGAGGAGGTGAAGAACACCATGAGCCAGCTCATGAAGGTATCGTCCCAACACGTGCTGTCACTCCAGCTAGAGCCCAGTTCAGACCAATGATTCACTAGTTGACTAGTTCGAACGTGCAACTACTTGCAACGCGCCAGTCTGCAACATTCTAAGACCTACCAGTTTACACCTATGCGACTAGACGATGTATCATCTCCATAGCCACTTTTCTGTAACTTGATATATCATTTCAGGGTTTCCCCCAGCAAAGTTGTTAGGCCCGGGGGCAAGTGTCTTTATTTCGACGAGGGCCCGGCTGGGGCCAGTCCCAGACTGATGGCATCGTTAACGTAGAGCCCAATAGTTTCAGTCATACCAAGTAATGGACGGAATCGCAAAATATTTTTTTTTTAAGAAGATATAAGACCGATTCCATAGGAAGTTTCGGCAGAATAGGTTTACATGGTTCAATTTTCAGAAAACGCCATATTTTTGTTGTACTGCACATCGCTGCAGCTCCTCTTTTCTCCCTGTGTGTTGAGCTCTCTGTTTTAGCTACAGAGTGAGACCTCTCACTTCTGTTCCATCTTTGTTGGGAGTCGCACATGCTCAGTAGCTAGGTAAGGACTACTAGCCAGTCAGAAGCAGAGTATGAGGGCGTGCCACGCTAGCAGCTAGGCGAGCATTATAACGTGTGTTACAAAGTGATGCACGTTTGTCACAGAAGTAAAGGCTGGACTACAATAGAGCTCTTTGGGCTTTTTCACTTTGTAAACCTATAACATGCCCAAAAAAGATATATAACACAATAAAGGCAAGAGAAAAAACCAAAAAGCAAAATATGAGCACTTGAAGTCAGATTTGAAAACATGACTACCACTGTAACTGTAGTTTAAACGGCTTAAAAATATTACATGCATATAAATACATTTACATTCCCCCGCCAATGGCTTAGGCCTGGTGGGGGGCAACTTAAGGCCGGTGGGCCACCTGGGGGGGGAACCCTGCATTTGTAGCATCTCCAAATTTGAATAAGGTAAGTGCTAGTGAGATGTTTGCTACAGTTGCATTTCTCGTAATGAACAGGCGAAAACGTCTTAATTCCCTGATTTACTGCTGTGTTCTCTGTTGCCACTCAGTTCAGTCACTCTCTAGCTCGCTCCACCACATAACGCGCTCGCGGGCGCTCGTTGAGCCTCCGTCTCAAACTCCGTCGTTTCGACCAGTTGACATTTTGTAACGTAGAACTTAAATGGACTACGGTTTGTAGCCGACTTCACAAGCCGACTTCGCTATTGGCTGTTGAAAAGGCTGACGTCCCTTTTACGTTCTAAAACCAGCCTCTGGAGACCTGACGCGCCGAGTCCCAGCGGCGCCATCGGCCGGTTTGAGTCGAGCTGAGACGGGCCGGTTCAGACAGCTGCAACTTTTCCCCTGCAACGTTCGAAAACAGTTTCGATCTTTTCGCAAATCTTTGGTCTCAACTGTGCTTAAAACTACAAAAGGATCATTTTCACATTCTTATTTATGTGCAGAATAAACAAAGGAAACATAACCTATAAATTAACTCTAGGTTAAACTGTAACGAGCTCTTTTTGAAAAGTGCCGGGTGGTGTGTTTGGATCTTCCAGTACTTCCCAGGCTCTGATGAACCACTCAAGCTCCCTCACCAGTCCTCAGACAGCAGAAGCGGCTCCTCGTCGGCCACAAGCACAGGTAACTTTTCAGCTTTGCGGCTTCCACTAATGCATGCTTGTGTCTGTCAACTCACAGAAAAAAATCGATAGTCAACAACTGGGTCTGTGTGTGTGTGTTAAAGTCATTGTATGCTTCAGGTAAAGCAAGTGTCCCAATGAATCAGTCTTTGCTCTCTGCAGACTCGTATGCGGACTACACCATCAACAGTAACAAGAGTGACGACAACTCCGAACACAGGAACTCTGTCGGCAGAGAAGAAACCCTGAAAAGCTTTGAGGCTAAATTTCCACTCCAGTTCAAACCCTCGAAGGTAATCAGACCGGAAACACTGATAGTGCACACTCATCCTGTCTGTGTACGTTCACATGCACACTCATATTCCACTATTATCCCAAATATGACAGTATTCCCAATTTGATGCGGGTCATGTAAACAGCATTTTCCGATTAAGACGTGGGAAATGCCGGTAGTATTTGAGTTTTAGAAGCATTCTTTGGACATGTATACAGCGCATTCAGAATCTGTGTCTCAATCAGGGTTTTTACTGCAGTTTGTGACAGTTTGCGGCCTCTTTAGTGTTTACGGCGTGCGGTCAGCTCTGTGCGTTGCTGTGGTTGTTTGACACAAACCAGCCAGCCAACAGTTTGCAGGGCTGCAGTAGAGCTGCATGACCAAAAGAAAAGAAGGAGAAACGCACCTCCTTTTAAACATCATGAAAGACTTGGGAATCAACAGGTTTTTGGATACGCACAAACATCGAAAAGCTGACCTTTTCCAAAAGTTGGTTGAAGGAATGAAAGAGGGACGCTGTGTTTGCGCGGTCCAACAAGTCCGCCACCGCTGGTGGAAAATACGGCTGCATGTAAACAGTAACATTAGTGGAATAATTACTTTCATTAGTCATGGAAACAGCTCAGTCGGAATATTTTCTTTTTCGGAATAAGGGGCATAAACTGGGATATGGTGTGCATGTAAACGTAGTCAGTGATTTCAGCTGTGTTTCTCCCCCCCCGCCCCCCCAGACAGCCACGCTGCGTGCTGGGCTGTCCAGAGGGCCCAGTGTAGACAGCCAGCCAGGACGCTGCCAAAGCCCCACGCACTGCACCAGCCCTGTAACCACCACCAACCAATCAGAGTTGAGGATGACGTTTTGTCCCACAGGTAGGGAGCCTCATGAGCAGACCCAAATGGAATCTGCAGTTTTTTTGTTTTCAGGGTTCATACGTATATTAAAATATATATTATATATATATATATATATATATATATATATATATATATATATTGTATATAAAAAAAACTGGAAAAGTTATGGAATTTAAAAAAATGCAAATTCCAGGCCTGGAAAGGTTTTGGAAACATAAAAAGACCAGAAAGTTTTGGAAAAGTCATGGAATTTGTTTTTTGAACAAATAATAATATGTGATTAATAAATGTATTTCACGTCGTCCTAACCTCACCGTTCTATTCGGGGCGCGATATTATGAATCCCACTATGAACCACATAAATTGTCATTAATTTTATTGTTAAACCTCTGAGGGTAAACTTTAACACAGATTTTTATTCTTATTGTATAATGCCGACTGACATTTTCAGGAATACATAGTCATGGAAAATTGCCAAAAAGTCATGGAAAAGTATTGGTTAAAATGTGTATGAACCCTGTGTTTTGTTTTTTACAGTTTTCAGCGTTGATCCAGAATGAAAATCAGTGAAATTTAGCTGGTCGTTTTCTTTTTTTTTTTTTTTTTTTTTTTTTTTTTTGCTTGTGGTGGAGTTGAGTTTAATTTTAATTTTTTTTAAATCTGCGGAATTCTGTCTGCAGATTCCATGTTGCCCTGCTCATGAAAAATATAATTACTGATACTAAGGGTGCTTTCACACACACACACACACACACACACACACACACACACACACACACACACACACACACACACATATATATATATATATATATATATATAGCACACAGTCATAGTGTTTCCAATCAGTGGTTCACATGAAAAGTGACAGAAATAGGTGTGTCAAGAATGAAAAAATAAATCTGAGAGAGAAGTTTAAACCCAGCGTACTTCCTCACCTCCACACAGCTGGCCAATCACAGCGTGAAGTCGGTTTGGAATTTTTTTTTTCCAAGAGCCAGCATGTTGTGATGTCTGTACTCCGCAAACTTTATTTTCTCGTTTTCTAGTTGACTCCTACTTCAACAGGTTGAGTTCATCAGGAGTCAAAGCTTTGAGTTAAGTTGCACTGCCCACACTGCACCACTGAGGGGCATTACAGTGCAACCTGCCAGAGCGTCTGTCTGTGTGTGTGTGGGTGTAGGAGCTCTTTACACTGACAGAGTGTGTGTGTGTGTGTGTGTGTGTGTGTTTAGCTACCAATGGTTTGGACAGCTCCATTCCCCTGGCCTACCTGAAACTGGATCACCAGTTACAGGTAAGTGTTTGTTTTGTTTTTTTTGTGTGTTCCTTTCCTTTACATTATAGTCCTATTCCAGCTGGTAATAATGACACTAATATGTAGAGTTGCAAAGATGAATCCATTAGTTGTCATCTATTAAATTAATCTGCAACTATTTTGATAATCAATTATTGGTTTGAGTAATTTATTTTGATAAGGGTAAAAAAAAAAAGGTCATATTTCTGTGATTCCAGCTTCTTCTCTCCTCCGTGACAGTAAAGTGAATATCTTTGAGTTGTGGACGAAACAAGACATCTGAGGATGTCGTCTTGGGCTCTGGGAAACACTTTTTTTAAACAATTTTTTGACTTTTTATAGACCAAACGACTAACCGATTAATCAAGAAAATAATCGGTAGTTGCAGCCCTTACTTACTTCTCCTAGTTATTCTACTGTTGCCTGTTTTGGCTATTATTGAGAAATGTTTTATGTGATCAGTGATTTATTATTTTTGGACTTAACTAAAAGGGTTTGACAAATTCATTGATTAATTCAGTTATTGTGGTACGACTCATTATTCTTGGCAGTTGAATTTTGTAGTTAGAACTAAACGGTTTGCGGAGTTATTGGACACACGTAGGATTTAATAGGTCGATATTCTATTTCAGCCTAAACAACGATATTGCTTTCCACAGTGTTCCTCTCCTCCAGTTGTTTGACGTAGGTCTCGATGAACCCTGTGCCCTGTGTATACGCAGCAGCGTGTAAATCACGGCGCTGTCCCTGTGCTTTTCAGCCGCTGACTCCGTGTCCAAACTCCAGAGAGTCCATGGCCGTGTTCGAGCAGCACATCAGGATGGCGCAGGAGTACCTCAAAGTCCAGTCAGAGATCGCTCACCTCGCTCTGAGGAAGTAAGTCAACTCACGTGTTAGTAATGAGGCTGCTGGATTAGGAAAAAAATGAACTCAAAATCCTAATCACACAATATTGAAATGACGATTATTTAACCCTTGTGTTGTCTTCCCCAATGCAACTTTTTGTTTTCCTCGGTCAAAGCGTTTTTGGTCATCTTTTTTAAAAAAAAAATATCACTTTCCTCGACATTTTTGTCACTTTTCGACGAGAGCACAATTTCTAATTTGCTCACTCTGGCATCGAGTAATGACGCTCATTAACTATGCCCTTGTAGCCGAGCTGCACCAATCACATCGGTGTATCTGATATAGGCGGGCCAGAGGTGAGCTAAATAGATGACGATAGTTTAATCTACCAGTTAGCTCCTCTGGTAGCTAAGAGTTTAATCTACCAGTTAGCTCCTCTGGTAGCTAAGAGTTTAATCTACCAGTTAGCTCCTCTGGTAGCTAAGAGTTTAATCTACCAGTTAGCTCCGCAAGTAGCTAAGAGTTTAATCTACCAGTTAGCTCCTCTGGTAGCTAAGAGTTTAACCTACCAGTTAGCTCCTCTGGTAGCTAAGAGTTTAATCTACCAGTTAGCTCCTCTGGTAGCTAAGAGTTTAATCTACCAGTTAGCTCCTCTGGTAGCTAAGAGTTTAACCTACCAGTTAGCTCCTCTGGTAGCTAAGAGTTTAACCTACCAGTTAGCTCCTCTGGTAGCTAAGAGTTTAACCTACCAGTTAGCTCCTCTGGTAGCTAAGAGTTTAACCTACCAGTTAGCTCCTCTGGTAGCTAAGAGTTTAATCTACCAGTTAGCTCCTCTGGTAGCTAAGAGTTTAATCTACCAGTTAGCTCCTCTGGTAGCTAAGAGTTTAATCTACCAGTTAGCTCCGCTGGTAGCTAAGAGTTTAATCTACCAGTTAGCTCCTCTGGTAGCTAAGAGTTTAATCTACCAGTTAGCTCCTCTGGTAGCTAAGAGTTTAATCTACCAGTTAGCTCCTCTGGTAGCTAAGAGTTTAATCTACCAGTTAGCTCCGCTGGTAGCTAAGCGTATGGGGCTCTGGATACGTCACCCCGTGTATTGTTGTGATTGGTCGTAATGTTATCCAATTGCGTGCAGCGAGATTTTCAAATTCATGCTTGGTGTCGCCCCTCGAGTTGGGCCGTTTTCATTACTCAATGCCAGACCCTTAATCTTTCAGATTTTGGTCTGGATTTCCAGGCTACTATTTTTGTCACTTTTTCCGATGTCTTTGTTGATTTTTTTTTTCTGCGTTTCTTTTTTTTTTTACGTTTCTGTTTTTTTTTCCAAGTTAGGACTACTAGCCAGTCAGAAGCAGAGTATGAGGGCGTGCCCTGACAGTACCTAGGTAAGGACTACTAGCCAGTCAGAAGCAGAGTATGAGGGCGTGCCCTGACAGTAGCTAGGTAAGGACTACTAGCCAGTCAGAAGCAGAGTATGAGGGCGTGCCCTGACAGTACCTAGGTAAGGACTACTAGCCAGTCAGAAGCAGAGTATGAGGGCGTGCCATGCTAGCAGCTAGGTGAGCATTATAACGTGTGTTCCAAAGTGACCACGTTTGTCTCTGAAGTAAAGGCTGGACTACAATAGAGCTGTTTGGAGCAGTTTGTGAACAGTGTTTTCTGTTGGAGATGGTAAGTCCCTTTGGGGTGGACTTTGGGCTTTTTCACTTTATAAACCTATTACATGCACAAAAAAGTTAATAACACAATAAAGGAAAGGGAAAAAGCCAAAAAGCATAATATGAGCACTTTAAAGTAAAAGTGACCAGGGTGCCTATCAGACATGATGACAGTAACGGAAGCTCTGCGTTGCGTCCTCTGTTTCTAGACAGGAGCTAATGTCTGAGCTGGAGCAGGACCAGAGGGAGCAGCAGACTTCGTCGCGACTCATCCAGGAGCACAGCAAGCTGCTGGAGGAGAACAGCAACATGTCTGCCTACTGCCAGGGCCTGAAGAGCAAACTGAGCCTGATCAAGAGTCAGAACCAGCACCACAGCTAGGAACAGGAGCACCGCCGCCGCAAACGGTCCACATCTCCTCTGTTGTCCCTGACGGATGAGAGGAAGCACTCCATGCACCCACCGTAAAGTAGGGAAGCCCGTTAACCCGAAAAAAAAAATGAACATATTTTACTTGCCACAAAACATTGTACCAAGATAACTTTAACACAGACGGGGCTAAGTGGGCAGAACGTTGGTCCTCTAACAGAAAGCGTGCTCCATATCTCCGGTTCTGGCTGTTGGAATGTAAGTGCTACGACAAACAATTAGTTTTAGCGACCGCACCAACTAAATCGCAGCCCAGGCATTTCCAGTCGGTACCAAAAATTCCCTCAAGAACACCAGTGTAGAAGGCGTCGTCACCACAGGACAATAAGTGAGTTTTTATTCGATTTTTATAAAAATTACACTTTTGACGCAAGACATTTCGATTTCCTTTGACTTTAAATATAAAATATGAGTTATCTTGAGATAACTGAGCTGTGAGATTAAGGAGACGTAACAAAATAATTTAGCAGCTGCCACATCCCGTCCGGGCCTCCTCCGTACATTTGATGACGGGGAGGGTCGGACATAAAACTCAACGTTCATTTTTAATATTTCACGACGGTGTTGATATGGTGGGACCAATGAGATTCACGTGGACTTGTACTCTGAAAATGGACTTTGATTCAGAAAAAAAAACGTCACGGGGTCCGAAGGTGAGCGTCCTATTTAGTATTTTCTTTCTTTTTTGGAGTTGTTGTAAAAGTAACTACTATTGTAATACTACTTTTTATATATTCTGTTTTAACACACCCATTGTATTGTGTTTTATGAAAAGAGGAGCGGTATTATTTGAAACCAATTTTGACTGTGAATACAAGACTTACCAAAGGAGTTGTGCTTCAGAGACATGCTGCCTCGGAGCACGGGGGTGTTTGAAATGGAAATAACTAGAATAATGAACCTGGCAGGCATTTCTATACCTATCTGTTTAATTTCTTTTTTTTTTTTCTTGGGTTACTTTTTACACACACAGTTATATTTCACCGAATTATGTTAACATTGTTCTGCACTGCACTTACAGTATTTGGGTCAAAGAATGGTGTTGCGCACGTGTTGTAGCCTCACTTTGGTTTTGGGGGATTTCTATGACAGTGGGTGACTTTGGGATGGATTGTTGTTTTTAATGCATTTCTTCAAACGTTGCCTAAGGATTGTTCCTGTACAGTTCATTTATTTTTTTTTTTTTCCATCTCGGTTTGTTTTATAAAACATTTCTCCTGCGATTTTAAAAATGTACAGACTGCAATGATGTGCTTTTAGAGAGTAAAACAAAGTTTGTAGTATTTTGTCGAGTTGTCTTCATTTATTTCCGTCGAGTGTTTTGTCTGAAAGAAGATTCTGTGTTGTGAAGCTCCACCCGCCAGTCAACAGCAGGACACGTGAAGTGGGTGGGAATATGAAAGAGTCGAGTAGTCTCGCACTGCCAGACCGTATCTCCACGGCACTGTGGAGTAAGGTCTGGCTGCACCACACATACGTTCTAGCCTGGCTCCGCCCTCCTACGTACTTCCGCTCAATTTTCATTTTCCTTCAGTACTCCGTCTGGGTTTTGCGGTATAGTCTTGGGTTTTTTCCGGCCAATCTTTACCGGTCCAATCAGCGAACAGAGGGAGTGGCTGAGAACGATGACGTCAAGGCCGTGCGCTAGTTTGAGTTGTAGTTCCATAACGGCGGTGGAGAAAGATGCGAGCGAAGCCATTCGGTCCGTTGTGGCAACGCTGCCGAATATCCAGAAGTTAATAGGGTTGGGCATCGAGAACCGATTCCTACTTGGAATCGTTTCAAAAATTATGATTCCAGTTGAATCGTTTCTTTATTGGAATCGTTTGGAGGATTTGGTTTCAAATCTGATCATGGGTTCCAAATTTAATATGCGCAAGTTTTGGTTTCTGTGTTGCAGCCTTGGAGCACAGTCAGCGGCGCTCTAGTTATTTTACGTTGAAAAAGCCCGGTA